>NC_141689.1:1380866397-1381036397 GCF_964263255.1 Lissotriton vulgaris | reverse complement strand
TCTATTCTTTTTTACACTTGCGATATTCAGTCTAATGTCCCTGCTGCTGGTGTGCCGCGATCCACCAGAAATGATGAGCTTGGTTACAAGATAAGCGGGAGTGCTGGTAAAGATAGCTTTGTAAATGATGCAGTTACTTTTGAAATGGTATGGGGGCTGGCAAAGGGAGCCAGTGGAGTTCCATCAGGGTCTCTTTGTCGACATCATGTGAAATGCCAGAGCATTGGCTGCACATAGAGGCAGTGTGAATTACAATGACTGGAGGACTGCCCATCCTCCCCCATCTCTCCCAAGGCTAATCCATAAAGTAGAAGGAAGGGTAGGCTCAAAGGGACTATCAAGAGGCCAAGGAAACCCAGTAAAAGAGGGACGTAAAGCTATATATAATCCACAACCAAATTTGATCGAACAAGAGAATGGCAAAGTGCCCATACAGTGCAAACAGGCTACACCATCTGGAGCATCCCCCTTTTCAGGATTTCAAAGAGCTGTGAATCCAATGGCAGTTGCTTTCCAGCAAGAACATTCAGTTGATACATTAAGACTATACCAACCAGAAAATCTATTTGCCTGCTGTGATGAGGTGTTGATTCCGGTGCCGTTGAAGCAGTACTGCCTATTTAAATTATACCATGCAGTTTTTCTACGCTTTGCCTGATAATCTCAAGGGGGCATAACATTTGTCAACCCAAGTGTGTGTTGTAAGCATGAACTTGATCCACAACACAGCAAATTCAGTAGCATTGTAGAATTTATACGCAGGTTAATTCAAAACAGTTTTTTGACATTATGGATCAATCAATGTTATGGGAACTGCCGTACTCCAGTTTAAGAAGGGTTCACTGCTTTCAGGGCGAAAGGACCCCACTGACACAAAGCATCTAGTTAGCAACATGGAGATAGCAATGATCACTTGTAGGAGACCAGAAGGAACATTTCAGTTGACTGGCTAGCTGCATTAGCATGCAGGGAAAACACGATTGTCCCTAGGGAGAGGATTAACAGGGCTGTAGTAATACATCAGTCAAGTAATCCTGAACTTGGCCTAGCAGCATAGGAAAAAGACAACAAATTGCCTTGGCTGCCTGTTGCACTAACTATTGCACCAGCTACTGTAGCTACAAATCAAACGGCTTCCATCACATGTTCTTAACGGTGATGAGGCCCGGTCTCCTGTGCCTGCTAGGTGTACAAATCCTGAAAAGAACAAATTTACCTGGATAATCACATTTCTGTGCAATCTTGGAACATTGCTGGATCCAAAATTGAAGATGATGACTAATATTGCTTTGTCAGTCTACATGAGATATGCTGCTTCCAGTAGACGCCGGCAAAGGAAAATAAAATAGTTGATTCTGTCCCTTCTGATTTCATTGAACTTACATAGGAAGCAATTTGGTGTGGCAGAGGGAGGTCAAAAGTGGGCCTTTTAACACGGATCTTCCCAATGCTAGATCACAAAACATTCATAGTACCATCGCCTAGGATGTCCTTGCGACTTTTCCATGTAAGGTTGCTGAAAGAGTTTGAAGATCAGCAAATGCTAATTGATATAATCTTTCTTTATTCTTAATTCAACTGTAAACAGCCATAAAAATACAAAACCTGCAAATTCGATCTGATAAATTCAATAAAATACATTCACTTTTGTCAGCCATGATTAAAATACGAAAGGAACAAAAGGACTAATGTAACCATGTACCGCATTATAACATCGTATTTCTTAACAGAGCATGGACTCCCTTGAGAGGACAGCTGTGCGAAGGAAAAGCTCCATGTGCAAGCAAGATTCCTCGTTCATTAGTTGTCTTGGGAAGTTATAGGCTCTACCACAGTATCTAAAATGTCTTGCCTTCAATAAAGTAACTAAAAATCTTTTGGTTAAAAGCTGATGGAAGTTGCAAAAGAATAAAAAATGCATCATTGTTTTAAAATGCCACTTCAAGGGCATATCCTTGACTCAAGGTTGTGTTGATAACCAACTGATAAGCATAATAAATATTTCAAAGTATCAGTCCTAATGCGGAATAATAAAGAGTGCTCCCTATTACTTCTGGGCTTCCAAATGTAGGATATATCAGCCCCAGATTCATCCCTTAGCCTGAAATAGGTTGCAACCATTGGTTTTAATGATTCAACCTTAATCTGACCTCCTCACGCTTTTCCAGTAGTACTGAAAGCACCTGTATCTTGTCCAGATCTAGACATAGAGAGGGATCTGAAAAGACATGCCCAATATCGATCCCCTTCATTTCTTTAACATGAGCTAGCCAAGGTATTAAAAATCCTTTATCGCAGGCCAAAGAATCTGCCCTTATATCCTTTGTGAGCGATAGTGCTTCTGCCTGCCAAACAGACATTCACAACATTATGGGCCTCGTGCTGATAAAGATAAAATCACTCAGATAAGTCAAATATAATGAGGGGTCGAGATGGGGACTGGCAAAATTCTTCTAAAAAATCAATTTTCCTCATTTTGCAAAACGGAGCAGCCTGAGGTGCCCCAGATTGCTGCTCCATAAGTTGCAATTAGTAGGTATTGTGCCTTATAGATCTGCAACAGGGGACTCAAAGACCGTGTCCCTGCAGTACATGGTAAGTTCAGTAAGGAGGTTAATCAAAGAGGGGATAGAGGTACATAGTGGACCTAGTCTCCCGGATCATATACTTTGTCAATCAATCAATCAATTAAAAAAAAATTATTCGATTTTAAAATAAAAAAAATCATAAAAGTAGAATGTTTATAAACTTACATTGAAAAGTTAAAAAATACATACAGTAATTACATACATTTTAGTTCTAATTGTCTCCTCTTCAGTTAATTCTATTGGCTTTAGTAGCAAAAGTTCTAGGCGTTAGTCAGCCTCATGGTGGGTTTCCCAAATTATACTTTTCCTTTTTTTCAATATGGACTTCAAGAATCCGGTCATAGCACCCACACGATAATCATTTTCCAACATTTGCAAATATAAAAATGCAGGGCGGCATTGCCTCCAGCCCCCTCTCTTCAGCAATGGCAAAATCCATCTACCTCTTTCAAATCTATAAAATTTGCAAAATAAAATCACATGTATTGTCGACTGGAAAGACATCTCATCGCAAGGACACCGACATAGATCTCTGGTCCAATCGTTTAATGTGGCGAAGCTGACTAATCGATGAAAACTATCAAATCTGAATCTTGTGAGAACATACCTGTCATAACCTCCTATACAATAATGCAAGTATGGTTGCATAGTAGGGGTTACAAGAACTAACTGGTGTGGGATAACAGTATATTTCTTCATTTCTGAAGCAGCTTTCAGAGACTCTAAGTGGTCTGACAAAAAACTTTAAAGTCCTTCCTGGAAATTGTACTCATTGTTTCGGGGTTACTATAAAAATCAGGTTTACCCACCTCTATTAAAAATCTTCTGATATAATTCAGCCAAGTGATCTTGTTTGCGTGGGATAGACTCATGGCATCTCAAATAATACCTATGTTTCACTCTGTACTATTAGACGTCCAAACTCTATGCCATATTAACGGAGGCTGCATCTTGATCAAATCAGAGATATAAGAAATCCCCAGCTCATTGTGGCAAATATAAACGGAAGAGCTCTGCGGGACTGCTAATATAAACCTTAAAGTATTTTCCTCTTTTTGTATTATGGCTACATCCTGATATCCCCAGACTCCTGCCCCGTACATAGCTATACTCAAGCATTTTGCTTGGTAAATTTTAAGAAGTTTCCCCAGAGGCCTTTTGCCCAAATTTTTAGCAAAATTCACCAATGCCCGATAGACCTTTTGAAAAGGAGAGCTCTGCTCTTGACTGCCGGGTTCCATGAGCCAGAATGATCCAGTAGAACACCCAGATAGGATAATGTGTTAGTTGCATCTATCCTATCATTCCTTAAGGGCAGACATATACTTAATCAAAAGAAGTCCACTAGAGAAACCTATTCCAAATGATATCTTTCCAGATACTTTAGTGATCACTATGGGAAAGAAATGCCTTTCTTAAAATAACTCTCAACCAACAAAAGTCCCCTCATTACATTGTGCAACTCAAAAAAACAAATTTTTTAACAATACCAGCCACATGGTTTAATAAAGTTTAGGTTCCTAGTGGGCAGGTATTTTTTAGAATTTTCTATTACTTTTTACTATCCGACTCTTTCACTCCTACTCTAGCAATATAGCCCACACTTTCAAAAATAAGTGCTCCCACGTCTCCGTCGGTCGCAGCACGCCCCGTCCCGCAGCAGGCGGGAAGAACCCGATGATTAAGCATGCCACCAAGGGGCCTTTTGGTGTGTGAGGGTTATTTTTAGAAAGTTAATTGTTTCCCTTAGTGATCGGAGAGGTATCTGGAATGATATAACTTTGAATAGGCTTCCCTAGTGGACTTCTTTTGATTAAGTAAGTTCAATAAGGAACCTATTGCTCGCATTAGTTTTAACCTGTTTTGGGATACAGGAGGAGCCCAGACCAGAGGTATTGATCGTAGTGCCCAAATATAAGAAATTCTCAATGTTTGAGTCTGTTAGAATCAACAGTGACGCTAGGTAAACTTAGCTTTTTCTGGCCACAGGCCATGATGTACGATTTCGTAAAGTTGGTAATCGAATCTAGGTCGGCCATAAAACCTACAAATGAATTAATCCGGCATCGAAGAGCCATTGGGGTACGGGCCATTAAAACTGCATCATCCACGTAAAGGAACACCGTTAACCTTCAGTTGTTAATATAAAGGATGAATAGCAGGGAGGCGAGCAGACAGCCCATCTCACTCCCCGCTGGGTCTTGAATTTATCTGTGAATCTCACCCTTGCATCAGCGTTGGTATGCACAGTTACTAACATGGACAATATTTCTGTCTAACCCCAGTTCTAATAGGCATTTCCAGAGCTTTGATCTTTTGACACAATCAAATGCCATAGCAAGATCCATAAAAGCGAGGTACGCACCTGCCTGGCCACTGTGTACCTCCCAATTATTAAGTTTAGGTTTAGGTTCTGATTTCCACACAAAAGCCATATTGGCTATTATGTAGGATTTTGCTATCAGTTGCCCAGTCATTAATTCTATTCTATAAAATCCTACCCAGGATCTTTACAGGGATGTCTATTAACAATATTGGTCGGTAACACCATGGGTTAGATCAGCCCCTTTTCCTAATAAATTGGGACTATAGTTGAGCTTTTCCAGGAGTTCAGGATGTTAGACTTTGTCAAATTGTTGTACACATTTGTTGATTAAGGAGCCCAGAAAATATTAGAATTTATTACATCTTGCGGTACCCCATCAGGTCCTGGGGCTTTACCCCCCAATGCTTAGTGAAATAGCTGAATAACTTGTTCCTTTTTACTCTGATCCGGAGCAAATTTGTGAAAAGTGAGCTAGCCAGGTCTCACTATTAATATTGCAACTTATGTGGGGCAACTTCTGGTCATCTTGCATATTGTTAACTGTACTCCAGAAAATGGTTCTATTTTTGGTTGGGTAGTGTGCCTCAATAACTCCCATTGCTGAATAACGATGTTGTTGCACCTATGACTTAACGGTAAATAATATGGGGTCAGCCAGCTACCAGCAAATCCTGAGATTATTGCTGGATGGGAATAGGTCTTTAATGGTAGTTGCAATCTTAATCTCTTTCTGTGTGGGGACAGCCAGCTCCAGTTCTACTGGGTTATGATCCCCGAAATTAGTGTTGATAATTTTGCTTTGCAATAGTAATTGTGTGAGGTTAAGCGAAACAAAAATCTAATCAATTACGGAGTTGCATTTCCGGCCCCTGAAAGAAATTGTATACCCCTGCCCAATCCATGATATTTGACATGTAGGCTGCGACTAAGAACTCTTGCAATTCCCTTTCCCTTGAATCTCCACCATCTGCCCCTTCTACTGATGTGCCAACCTGCGTCCCTGGCAATTTAGTGTTAAAATCTCCCCCAAACATATGTATATATGACGCCCTTTTTCAGATGTGGTCTTAACAAGGTAAGCCATAACACTAAAGAGCCCTGGGAATCTTTTGTTAGGGGTACTCTCATTATTATAAAAATGTATTATATATAGGGGAGGGCCACCCCAAAATAGGACATCCTGAAAATCTTTTCTTGGGACGTGAAAGACCTCTGTGTTCCCATCCAATAACATGTTGATCCAAATAGATAGATCTACCCGCAAGCGAGGGAGTATCTGGTGAATTAAAACAGAGAACCCCAAAATCTATAGATTCTGTCACCCAGGTCTCCTGTGACAATAATATATCGTAAGAGCTAATTAATTGTTGCCAGTCTGGTAATACCTGCTTGCTCCTGAGCCCCGCAGCATTTCAACTCCTTATTCTCAAGGGTTTCTGGACATTTAGTGTGTGCATTTTTTCTAACTGTAGTTAATGCTGGGCTCGGGATTTCTATATTAGAAAGATGGGTCTCTACTCCTGGAGAGGTCGTGACTATTGGGATACCAATTGGCTGCATGTCAGTTGTCAAATTCAGAACGTGACATGCACTCGAATACCCAGACTCAACCAATCCATCTGGTCCTGTATACCCAGTTGTTCCCTTCTGTCAATCAATATCACTACAATCCTGCAGGGGAGCATATCTATTTGAGCATACTATCCCTCGGCGAGCCTGGTTAAGCATAGTATGTAAAACAGAACTGCTTGTCACATTAGTAGGTTTATAGAAATATCCCAGTGGTAACACAACTATTTTAGATTTTCACATATCACCCCCTAGATCAGCATAAAGCAGACTTTGTACGACCTAGGGGTTCTTGAAATTTACAACCCTACAATCTCCTGGGATATCCTTGGGATCTAACCCCTAACCGCTATTCCCACCTCAACATTATAATGTCTTGTCCCTCAATGTCAGTTATACGTTTATTCACTTTTAGCCAGTGTGTAACCTTGTTCCAGGCTGTTCCCATAAATCAGCTTGTGCCTTCCTTAACAGTGGTAAACCTGTCAATATCACAATGTAAGGACAGCACTAAGGGGGTTAATTCAAGATTGTAGTGCTGTCACTTAAAGCTTCCAGACAGTTTTTTTCTTGTACATTGATTCCTTCACATGTAGGGAGAGAATGAAGGGAAAGCGGTCCGTCAGAATATCTCGACCTCTATCAGGCTATCTTACGGAGGTAACTCTCTCCCTCTCCACCAAGTCGTGCTTTAAATTAGCGCGGCTAGCAGTGTTTAAAAACGCAATTTTGTTGAGCTGATCCTGATTCTCTTCCATAGGTTTGTGTGACATAACAGTACGAATATTCTCCTCCGTCGAGGTATGACTATATGTAGCACAGGTTAAACAGGATAGTAGTTTTGCCTTTAGGATCCCCCATAATTACTGATAACCGCACCCTTATTGGAGCAAGGCTCTGGTCTAATACCTCCTTTAATAAAACACTCATAATATCAGCATTTACAAGATCCTCTCTGTGCTCTCCGCCCCCTTCCAGCAAATAGTCAGGTTGCAATCTCCGGCGTAGTGCACAGGGGGCTAATTCTTTCAATTTAGGGTTTGGTTCAGGGGTGGCTTGGCAGCTTGAGGTACCCTTTATAGCAGGGTGTTTGCATATGTTTATGCACACATTATCTCTACTGTTTATATCCGCCAGGCTCTTGCTACTAATGACCTCTGCTGGGATTGTCGCTAAGACTTTATTATTGCTGCCACATGAGTTGTTAGGGCTTTGTTCTCTGTAGTCTGTTGGCTCAACTGGACATGGTCCTTGCCGAAGAGAGAGTCTACGCTCCGAGCGATTTTGGTACTTACTACCCCAATCACCCTCTTCAGCATAGTGTCATTGCTGGTCGGCTTGTGAGGCTGGGGGCAATACTCATTAGCCTTATGCTTTCCCATGCTTAATCAAGCAAGCAACCAGTCTGTTCACATGTAATGCTTACTCAATTCACACCTGATTTTTATCGGCGACACAGATGTAAGAGGGGTGGCCCAGCCCGGCCTCCTCCAGTCGCTCACGGACGTAGGACATTCCGCCCCTGGCCCACTCCACAGGGGTCTAGGCGGCGTTATAAGTGCATTGGTGGCACCTCCCTCCTTGACGGAACAGCAGGGTACCCAGGGATAGCAAACCCCTCCAGGGTAATGGCAAAAGGCATCAGTTTAGGTGTGCCGCACTGCGGGGTCGAGGCAGCGCTATAAGCGTGTTGGTGGCGCCTCTCCCTTGCAGGAACAGCTAGGTACCCTGGGACAGCGAGTCCCACCAGGGTAATGGCAGAAGGCAGCTGTATAGGTGATATAATCAATGTCTTAAGCCCCAACTGGCATGGGAAAATGGAGGAACAAATTGCAATACACCGATTAAATGCTTGTAGGGCCGGCCGTCTGGATGGTGGTGGTGCTTCGCCCGGGTCCCCGGCGATTGACCTCCCAGAATCAGACCTGTCCCGTTGTCCGTTGCTCCTGAAGGACCCTGATTGATCAGGTCTTTGCCCGCCGGGCCTGGCTCCACGGCCAGGAGACTGTGCCGCAGCTCCGAACACTTCTTTCCTTTCCGATGGACTCATTAGCACACATCCGACATGAGGGCAGCTCCTCCACGCTTCCCCATTCCCAAGCGTTTTAGTTTGAATGTTTACTCATTGGTTATTGTTAGGGCGACAGATGCTTCCGTTCTCAAAGTGTAGGGTGGGAGAGGGGTTGGGGGGGTGGGACCGTTGACCCATGTTTTGGTTTTATGTTTGGTTGTTTTAATTTTTAGTTTCACTGCACCAGCCTTGATTCGCACCCCAAGAGACAGGTGGTCCTCCTTTCGGACACCTTGATGGGCCCGCTGATATCTAATTGGGCAACCATGTCCCCCACAGGACCCACATTTCAGTATTACACTCACTATTTTGCCTGGCGCACCCTTGTGTGGCGCTCCTTGGCATTCTACTAACACTCATATCGTGTCCAGACTAGCACCCGGTGGAGTGCACAGTGTTCCCTTTGGACGATACGTTATGCCCTCACACGTTCTTTTATGGGTTCCCCCTCCCGGGACTCCATTGCCATGCAACTCCATCATACCGTAATGCCTGATATACCCCTATCAACTGCCTCTCTAAGCATCTTGTCTTGGAACGTTAATGGCCTTCTGGACCGTTTCAAGCAGATGGCTGTCCTGCGCTACGCGCACCGCTTAGGGGTAGACCTATTACTACTGCAAGAGACGCATCTGCTAGGTAATCATTGCCCCTTTCTAGCACGCTATGGTTTCGATTGGGCATGGCCCCTGGTGTTCGATCCTAATGAAGCACTCTCTTCCCCTTGTCACTGTGAAGACAACCCTTGATGCCCATTGTACTTTTGTGGCCATCTGCGGAAAATTGCACCGGAGCCCCATCAACCTTGTATCGCTCTATTCTCCTCCTTCCATGTTGACGACCACTCTAGCTAAATCTTCAGATCTCTTGGCATCCTTACCACTGGACCCCACTTACCTCGGGGGGACTTCAATGTGGTCTCCTCGCCGGATCTCGACACGACCTGTTCCCCTTCCTCCAGTAGAACTACACAAGAAAAGCAACCGAGGAACTGGTCGGAGTCCCTGGGCCTATGTGATACGTGGCGTACATGGTTCCCGCATTCTAAGCAGTTCACACACACTTTGAAAGCACACCATACGCAAGCACGTATTGACACCATTTTCGTCCCATCAACAGATTGCCTCATGGTCCAGGACGTCCCCATCCTCCCCCTAGGTATCTCGGACCACTCCCCGGTGGTGATCCGCATGGGCACCCCGCCCAGCCTTTATGAGGTAGACATGCAGACTTAATGCTTGGTTTCTACAAGACTGGGATTTCTGGAAGGCAGTGGGTCACGAACTAAAACAATATGTTCGAGGCATATGAGCTGCAGATTACACACTATGCATAGATGGCCACCTAGTGTTGGGCCCTGATGTTTGTTTTGTTGTAGAAAAGTCTTTGGAAGTCACGGGATAGGTGACTCCTGTGGATGATACTGCGCATGGGCTTCGGCTCCATCCCCAGATTGTTTTTTTCTGCCACCGGGCTCGGATGTGTTTCCAGCGCTCCGTGTAGGAACCGATTTCCTTCGGCACGCAATCCTCACCAACTTACAGAAATTACATTTCGAATGGTTTTCCAGTCGACGCTACTCTTCAACACTGAAAACTTCGATTCCGGTCGTCGTAGTCAGCCTTCGGGCCTAACTAGGCCTCGACTCCAGCTCATGGAAAGGACGCCATTTAAAAAGTGTCCTCAATGTTGGTCGATGTTTCCCCACACCGACCTTCATGAGGTGTGTAACCTTTGCCTCTCCCCGGAGCACGAAGCCAGAGACTGTTCTGCTTGTGCCTCTTTCCGCCCCAAGAAGACTATCCGGGACCGAAGAGCGAGGCGAACAATGGCTCGATCTTCAGCTTCGATTCCGGACGACATCTTCGAGGAAGGAGTCAGCGTTCCAGAACAACACGACGTCAACAGCAATTCCGAGGCAGAAGACTCCGAGGTCGAGGACATCACTCCAGCACAGCGGGTCGTAAGACAGACCGTCAACGCACCCAAAGAAGGCCCCCGGTCTCAACCTCGGGCTCAAGTGCACACTGACACACTGCTTCTACTGCCCCACCTTCGGGCCCTGCTAAGAAGCTAATGAAGCCTTCAGGCGACTCGGGCTCGAGTCGGCCTTCGCACGGTGCCGGCGCACACTTACCGGCACCGAAAATGACAACTTCACCGGCCACGCCGACATCCAAACAAACGATGCCGAAACACCCTCTACTCCTTCGGCACCGAAAACCAGGTCGGAACCAAGCAAACCCACTTCGGATTCGAAAAAACCACTGGAAGCGAAAATAACCATCGGATCCCAAAAAAATACCGGAGCCGAAAAAATCCTTGGAACCGAAAAAAGCTTCAGAGCCGAAAAAGACTCCTGCTTCTCTGGTTAAAGACATTGCCAAAAAAATCAAAACAAACCGCTTCGGTGCCAAAACCTTCCTCCACACCAAAAGATCGGGCTCCTGCAGACGACTTACTTTAGCCAGACCCTGCTCAAAAGACTCTAGCTAAAGATCCAGTCACTGGACAGCTGATTTAGGCTTCAAAAAAGCGACCGTTGTACACACCAGCTCCAGCTCCGCATTCAAAGAAGGCCATGACTACCTCTCCCTTAAGACTTCCTTCCCCTTCTCTTTTACCTGTACCATCACCACATCCTCCCATACCACAACATTCCCTAGCATACTCTATCATACCGGACGATGACAACAGGGATGATAGCTCTGATGACATGGGGGTAACAAGCCTGATCCAGCTACTTCTCCAGGATCACCTGATCCGTGGGATGATTAGAACACCCCAGATGTCCCAAATATCCCTCAGGATGACATATACCCCTCAAGGCCTTCCCCAACAGAAGACTCTATGGGTTTCAATCAATTAATTCACAGGGCTGTGCAAAATCATGGGGTAGACATGCATACAGACCCTGTAGAGGAAGACTTCTTAATGGATACCTTTGATAGTGCACATAGGTCCTCATCCATTTTACCAATGCTTAAAGGAGTGATTAAGCGTGCTCCTGAAGTCTTCAAAGACCCAGTCAGAACTCGGGTCAATAACCCTCGCATAGAGAAAAAATATAAAGCTGCTCCCTCAGACCCAGCATGTATTAAAGGTCCTGTACCACTAGACTCACTTGTAGTTTCCAATGCACGCAAGAGAGCAAACTCACAAACATCAGGTGAAGCTCCACCACCAGATAAAGAGTCTAAGCTACTTGACGCATCAGGGAAAAGAACGGCGTCTCAAGCAGCAAACATGTGGTGTATCGCCAATACACAGGCATTATTAGCCAGATATGACAGGCACATTTTGACAAATTAGAATCATTAATGAGGCACCTCCCTGATAAGTACAAGCATAGAGGAAATGAACTTATCCAAGAGGTGAAAAACATTACAAACACCTCTACTCGGTGTTCACTGGATGCAGCAGATATCTGCCTCTGGGGCAGTTAACACCAGCGTCTTATTATGTAGACATGCCTGGCTACGCATATTGGGGTTCAAACCTGAAGTACAAAGTGCCATTCTTAATCAACCCTTTGATGATCAACACTTATTTGGACCTAACGTAGATGTATCACTTGAAAAAATGAAAAAAGATAAAGATACCGCCAAATCTATGGGAGCCCTGCAGTCGCAGGCTCCCAGACGTTCATTTTGTCGCTCATCCTATCGAGGTTGGGGGAAGACTTCAACAATACCTGCCAGCTTGGGAAAACGTCACATCAGACAGGTGGATGCTCCAAATATTTCAGTCCGGTTACTTCTAGAACTGACATCCACCCCCCAAACATACCACCCCCAAACATACCACCCAAGCAACGTCCAATGTCACAAGAACATTTAACACTGCTCAGACAGGAGGTAATATCCCTCCTGCGGAAAAATGCAATAGAAATAGTTCCAGAGCATCAGAAAAGGAGTATACTTCCTTTATTTCCTAATGCCATAGAAGGACGGATCTAAAAGATCCATCCTAGACCTCAGACCTCTAAACATTTACATACAGTCGGACCATTTTCACATGGTCACACTCCAGCAAGTCATTCCACTTATGATACTAAACGACTTCCTGGTCACTATGAATTAAACTTTGGGTGCTAATTGGAGTTATGCAAGCGCTCAAGAAGTATCACACCCTTTGTTCCAAACGCAACAACAGACTCTAAGGGTGCTTCAAAGTTATAGGAGGAAAACACCCAACTCCTCTCTGCGTAATCAAATGATTAGGCACAAACGGATTTCACATGAATTGAAGCACTCCACATGTAATAGCCCAAATTCAGCTTTAGTCCATATAAAAAGACATCCAGAGAATCTCCCATGCAGATTATCTTCTTTTATTCTTAAAGTTCTGATCCAATCCCAACCAACGCGTTTCGCCGAGGTTATTTTACACCTCTCGGTGCTCTCGGCGGTCCTCTCGGCGTCCCGTGTACAGGCTGCCTGTACACGGGACGCCGAGAGGAGCGAGATAAGGGGTGCAGATCAAATGAGGGCAGCGGAATGAACAGATTACTTTTCGGCAGTGGATGAAGAAGTTGGAAGATAAGGAGGATTGCATATTCGGATATAAGACGAGTGGAGTTCATTTTTGGAGCACATAGATCAAGCGCAGAGGTCACAAATTCGTGGATACTGTTCCCTCAGCTATACTAAGTGCAGAGATTAATACGTTCAAGCACCCCGATAAGGAATTTGAGGCAGTTTTGAACTGAAGATAAGCCCTGACGAAGCCGAGAGGTGTAAAATAACCTCGGCGAAACGCGTTGGTTGGGATTGGATCAGAACTTTAAGAATAAAAGAAGATAATCTGCATGGGAGATTCTCTGGATGTCTTTTTATATGGACTAAAGCTGAATTTGGGCTATTACATGTGGAGTGCTTCAATTCATGTGACTTCCTGGTCACTATAGATCTCAAGGAGCGCACAGAAAATACCTCCGATTTGTGCTAGACGGGCAGCACTACCAGTTCAAAGTGCTCCCATTCGGAGTCACAACAGCACCAAGGGTGTTTACCAAATGCTAGCAGTAGTAGCAGTACACTTAAGAAGACAACATATTCATGTCTTCCCATATCTAGAAGACTGGCTCATAAAAGACAGCTCATACAGCCAGTGTGTACAACACATTCACGCTACTATTCAACTGCTTCACGACTTGGGATTCACAGTAAATTGGCCATCTGAATCTTTTTCTACTCTGTTCTGAGTCTTTATTACTACTATGTGTAACTTGGCGTGAATTTTGCAGCTACCACTTCCAACTGTAATGTTGTGCGTCAAACCACCTTGTAGGTAGGTTCACGTAAATGGTGATCTATTGAAATTTTGCTGCGCATGTGTGGACAGCCCGTATCTCACTATGTCGATTGGTAATGTCGTGCGTCTAAACCACCCTGTGGGTAGGTTCACGCACCTAGGATTTCTCTATACAGCACTCATGAGGTAAAATGCTGTTTATATGTCAAGAGTTTGGACCAACTTATTGGAAGATCTATGCCGTGTTATCAGTTTTGTAAGCATCCGGACAGGATAAGGAGAAATATGCCGCGCGCACCTTTACAATCTGACTACCTCAATCTTTAATGTCGTACGTCTAACCACCATGGTGGCAGTTTCACGTACATATGAGCTTTTAGATTTAAGCTGTAATCACTCAAGTAACATGCGTTCTAACCGCCTTAGGGTAGGTTCATGCATGGGTGCCTAGTGATCTGCTTTGCACACATCACTCAAGGACAAGGAGACGCTAGAGGTTACCTAGCAACCGCCGCATGTTAGTCTTTCTTCCCTCTTTAACGAACCAGATAAGAACGTAACCACGCCCCCTCCCTGTCTTACTTCCTGGTTACGGGAGACGCGATGAGCCACAGCCTCGAGACCTCGTACAAGCCCTAGAGATTCGTTTGAATAGGTAAGCTTTACATGAGACCTCCGTGTCATGTATAAGTCCTTTTGAAAGACTCCGAAGGCCCTTTTTCTAAATATTCACTAGCCCTCCTAATTACTCTCCTTCCAGATACGGGCAGCTGAATGATCCTTTCCAGCCGTTTTTCCTGATAAGGTAAATCACTGCCACACTAACGAGTCATACATCATTTGTAACTTATTGCAAAACCCATCCGTACCTTGTCCCCTCGCTTCCTCAGATTGTCTACGGAGCGAGATTGGCCGCATCCGACGCCATCCGACTTGTAAATTTGGCAGGTAACGATAGTTTGTTGATGTAACTGTTTGTTAGGAGCACATTTAGCCATGTGGCTCCTTTTGCCTTTACAGCCCTCAGTGTATTTTAACGTAACTGCCGAGTGGTGCATCCGCTACGGCCTAAAAGGGACTCTCTGCAGACCCTCGAGACTAATTAGTTTGCTATTTTCTCCCCAACCCTAGGAGGTCAGCCCATCGGCCCCATCCCCCAACCTCCCTTCACCCGTTTGTCCTGATGAAGACCCGCGTTGTAAGGGCAATCCACCCTACATACCTTTAGGGTCGAAACGTAGACTGCTGCCTACCCTATCAACTCCTATCATCAGCAGGATATATACAGCCGTTTAGGAGCTTGATTGTATATAATGTATTGACTTTTGCATGTCAGTGTGGCCCCCATTTATGGGGACCATCCTAAAGAACATATACATGAACTTTGACGTGTGTTGTTTATGTCACATAATTTAGAATATTGAGTCACAACTATTTCACTCAAATCCTCACTCAGCACCCCCCCCCCCCCCCCCTCTCTTCCTATGTGGGCACAAAAATCATTGGATAAAAGAACAATGTCTCTTTTGATACATAACGTTTAACCATAAAAAGGTTGATTTAAGTGCGTTGTGAATAAAAACATTGCACTTGCGATTTGTTCCTTCCATTTCCATTTGTAAGTAAGTACTTTTTTGGTATACTATATACTGATTGCTTTCTCAGGTCTGGGACCCCTCTGTCCATAACGATAGCAGTAGTAGCAGCACACTTAAGAAGACAACATATTCATGTCTTCCCATATCTAGAAGACTGGCTCATAAAAGACAGCTCATACAGCCAGTGTGTACAACACACTCACGCTACTATTCAACTGCTTCACGACTTGGGATTCACAGTAAATCACACCAAATCGCATCTGCAACCCTCGCACATACAACAGTATCTCGGCGCTACAGTGAATACCCAACTAACACTAGCTTATCCCTCTCCAGCCAGGATAGCAAGTGTACAAACTCTTCTAACAAAATTCAAACCGCAACACTCGCTGCCAGCTCGAGTGTTCATGCAGCTCATAGGAAGGATGGCATCTTGCATATTTGTAGTACCTCACGCAAGACTGCGAATGCGTCTACTTCATGAGTGCCTAGCACGCCAATAGAACCATGCTCAAGGTCAACGAACAGACCTAGTGTTGGTAGACGGTCAGATTCTTCGTTCTCTGCAATGGTGGAACACCAAAAACCTTTCCAAAGGGCAACCGTTTCTAGAGTCAGTTCCTCAAATAGTCATGACAGCGGACGCATCGCTCTCCGGCTGGGGAGCTCAACTACTGCATCACACCATGCATGTGGAGAAGTGTCGCTCACTGGCTAGAGCGGCAGACTCTGAAGCAGAGATCAGGCCCGGGACCAGGGTTCAAGTCCCGACGCGGCAGGGTCTTGGGCTCAATGTCCGCGGACTCGATAATTCTCGCCTCAGCGCCTACTCTAATCATGGGTCCCACGCTGCAACTCTAGGCAATAGCTTGCTTAATCTCCACAATGGCCCCAACAACACTGGGATGCCTGGCTTCACCTTGGGGGTGCCCAGGAGTGGCATCTCACAGGGAGAGCCAGGAAGGGTTCCACAGCGTTATTCAGTGCCGGGACGCACCGTTGCTGGGGCAGCTGTGCGCTTTACCAGTATACTACATACTACACATGCAAGGCCACTGCAACAGAAGTTACTCCACATCAATCATTTTGAGTTGCTAGCTGTGTTTCTAGCCCTAAAAGCATTTCAAATTCAAGTGTCAGGCAAAGCTGTCTTAGTCCGCACAGACAGTATGACAGCTATGTACTACATAAACAAACAAGGGGGACACACTCTCTGCAGCTCTGTTAGCACAGCAGATATGGAGTTGGGCTATACCACTAAAGATCTTCCTCTTATCCCAACACGTCCCAGGAGTACAAAACACTATGGCAGATCTGCTAAGTTGACAAACAAAGCAGATCCACAAGTGGGAACTTCATCCGCAAGTTCTTTATCCGTTCTGTCAAATGTGTGGGACAACCTCAGATAGACCTCTTTGCCACCCACGAAAATGCAAAATGCCCAAGCTTTGCCGCCAGATACATACACACCCATTGTCCAAAGGCAATGTGATATGGATGAACTGGTCAAAACTATTTGCATATGCTTTTCCTCCTCTCCCACTACTTCCGTTAGTGGTACGCAAACTACAACAACATTCCCTGACGCTCGTTCTAGTCGCTCCAACTTGGGCCAGACAACCGTGGTACACCACCCTGTTGCAGATGTCTGTAGTACCACACCTAAAACGAAACCTATCTCCACGCCTATTATCACAGAACCATGGAGAGATCAAACACCCGGACCCTGCTCAGCTCAACCAGACGTCTCACTACTAGAGCATGTTATGCTGCTAAGTGGAAACGCTTTGTCATATACTGCCAAAACAAACAAAATAAATCCCTTAGACATGTCTATTCAACACATCACCTTCAAAAGTGTAATTTAGCCTATAAGTCTTTCAGACTACACGTTGCTGCCATTGCAGCATACTTACAAAATAGTCATCATATATCTCTTTTTAGAGTACCAGCTATAAAAGCTTTCATGGAAGGACTCAAAAGAATAATTCCTCCCAGAACGCCACCTGCACCAGTGTGGAACTTAAACATTGTTCTTACAAGATTAATAGGTCCTCCCTTTGACCCATTAAATAAATGTGAAATGCAATTCCTAACCTGGAAAGTAGCTTTCCTAGTAGCAATTACTTCTCTCAGAAGGGTTAGTGAACTACGAGCATTTACCATTCAAGAACCTTTTCTGCAAATGCATCATAACAAAGTGGTTCTTCGTACTAATCCTAAATTCCTTCCTAAAGTCATTTCACCATTCCATCTAAAACAATCAGTTGAGCTGTCCGTATTTTTCTCACAGCCTCAAACTGTTGCAGAAAGAGCTCTACACACCTTAGATGTCAAAAGAGCATTACTGTACTATATCGAAAGGACACAACCTTTTCGTAGAACAAAACCACTTTTTGTGTCCTTTTCACCGCCACATAAAGGCAACCCCATATCAAAATCAGGGATCGCTAGGTGGAATGTTAAATGCATACAAATATGTTACCAGAAAGCCAAACGTACGTTAACAATTCCTCCAAAAGCCCATTCAACAAGGAAGATAGGGGCTTCAATGGCATTCTTGGAGAACATTCCCCTAGATGATACATGCAGAGCAGCTACATGGCTTACACTGCACACATTCACAAAGCATTACTGTGTAGATGTGCAAACTAAACAACAAGCCACAGTGGGCCAGGCTGTACTAAAAACACTGTTTCAAACAACGACAACAGATAATGGTGGTCGCTGCTAGGTGTGGGTACTGCTATACAATCTATGCATAGTGTGTAATCTGCAGCTCATATGCATCAAACGGAAAATGCTACTTACCAGTAGGCATCTGTTCTTGGCATGTAGAGCTGCCGAGTTACACACGCCCACCCGCCTCCCCGGCTACCTTTATCTGTTCCAGTATTATCTTAATTAGATACAAATCAAATAGACATCACTACCTCTTGTACAGCTCCATCACTTCCCTAATGGCGAAAAACAATCTGGGGATGGAGCTGATGCCCATGCGCAGTATCATCCAAAGGAGAGGAGTCACCTATCCTGTGACTTCCAAATACTTTTCTACAACAAAACAAAATGCAAACATCCAGGCCCAACACTAGGTGCTATGCATAATGTGTAACTCTGCATCTCTACATGCCAAGAACAAATGCATACTGGTAAGTAGCATTTTCCTTCCTCTCCAACGACGAGTCTGTCTCCTCCCCGGGCGTTCTGTGGGAAGCGGGCAAAGCCACGATTAGGCGGTTCGCCAAGGGCCAGCATAAACGTCAGCGCCAGGCCCAAATAGAACAAATTACCAGCGTGAGGTGCAAGCCTTGCGCCTTGAGCGAGCTTCTGCTCAGTCTCCAGATGGCCCTGGCACCAGACTCCTTACCTAGCTCCGGTCAGAAATCAAGCAATTGTCGCTGGAGGCAGCCAAACTCTGGGGTTCATTCGTGGCCAGGGTGTATGGTGGGGGCGACGAGATTGGTTCGCTCCTCCATCTCCTTGCCACATACCCCAAGGCAAAACGTATAATTCCAGAGGTCATGGCGCAGGATGGCTCGTTGTGCCGCTACCCAGACGGGATGGCCCGTGCCTTCGCCGTCTTTATCACTTGCTAACATGTTGGAAGTCGAGGGCGACCCCCTCCCCAGCTTAGACCCCATTAGCCAGAATGACTTTGAGCGCCCCATCACACGCGAGAAGATAGAGGGAGCAATTGCCCTTGTTTTCTCCGGTAAGACTCCTGGCCCAGACGGCTTCCCTCAAGAATACTACATTTGCTATCGAGACAGTCTTACTCCACACTTGGTGGGGTTGTTTCGGGAGGCTGTTGAAAAAGGGCTCCTTTCCGCTAGAGACTGATTAAGCCACCATTGTGGTTCTCCCCAAGTCTCAACTACCCTTGCCACAGTGTGCGGACTATCGTCCCATCTCCCTCATCAACACTGAGATTAAATTGTGCGCCATGATCCTTACCCAACGCCTCAAACCCCACTTGTCCACGCTGGTTCTTCCCGACCAATCCGGATTGATGCCCTCAAGTGACACTAGGCATTGTTTTCACAGGCTGCAAGTCGCCATGGCACACCGTCACCTCCTCACTCCCTACCTTCCAATTCTTCTGGTGGACTTTGAAAAGGCCTTCGATTCGGTGCACTGGGGGTTCTTGGAGGCCGTCCTTACTATGTTGGGACTCGGTCCCTGTTTTCGTGCAATGGTTAAAGTTCTTTTCGCCTCCGCCCGTGTCTTAGTAAACGGGGTTCTATCGGAGCCCTTCCCGGTTCGCAGAGGAATGAGACAGGGCTATCCCCTATTCCCCCCTGCTTTTTGCCTTGGTGATGGAGCCCCTGGCATCCATGATGCAGTCGTGCACGAATGTACGGGGATGGGAGTGGCCCAATACTGACCCGGATAAAATTGCACTCTACGCAGATGACGTCCTCATCCATTTGGCAGATACCACCGGGTCAGGCCCACATTGCCTCTGTATTCTACACCTCTTTGAACGTGCTTCGGGCCTAAGGCTTAACCTGGATAGGTCGTCCTTGGTTCCCCTACACTTGTTCTGCGAATGTTTCGACTGGCAATCCAACATTCCTCTTCGCTGTCAATCATTCAAATACCTGGGGATATGGATGTCCTTGCTTCCGGAGCTCAGCTCTCAACGTGACCCCATTGGTGAAGCGGGTTAAAGCAGATTTCCAGAAGTGGCAAACATTGCCCCTGAACCCTATGGGAAGAGTCGCTCTATTTAAAATGGTTCGCCCCTGTTTCCTCTACATACTACAAAATACCCCCATCGGCTTTCCCAGAGCCTGGTTCCGTGAGCTTCACAGCATAACCAGCAAGTTCTTATGGGGAAAGGGTAGAGCCCGGTTGGCGCTCAACGTGTGTAGGATCCCCTCAGTTCGAGGCATGTGGGCTGCTGAATTCATATCTGTGCATAGATCGCCGCCTAGTGTTGGGTCCGAATGATCGCACATTGTTGTCCTGGAAGAGTCTTCGAAGTATCACGAGATAGGTGGCTCCTCCCCTGGACTACAGTGCGCATGGGCATCGACTCCATCCTCAGATTGTTTTTTTCCGCCATTGAGTTCGGATGCATATTGGTTCACTCACTTCGGAATCTATATAAAAGTTTTCTTAAGGCCAAAAGGCCTTTAGTTTTTTCGTCGGTATAGTCTTGCGTTCGGTGCCCAGTTCTGTTCCAGCTCAGTTCCCGAGCCGGATATCCAGGAGAGCCGCGTGCTTTTCGACGCTGAAGGCCCGGTCGACGCCAGAGGCCTTATTGACGAACCATCATGGAACGGAGTCCGTTCAAGAGATGTCCCGTGTGCAACTCCAAGTATCCCCACATCGACGTCCACCCGGTGTGCAACAAGTGTCTGTCGCCGGATCATGATGAAGGCAGCTGCATGGCTTGTTCCCGTTTTCGATCCAAGAAGACACTTCTGCATCGACGCGCTGCGCGCAAGGAAGCCCAGCAGACTGCACCGGAGCCTGTAGACATCTTCGATGCGGGAATGATGAAGGAGCAGACCGGGAGGTTCGGGAGAACCTGTCGAATCCCGCGTCGGAGGTCGACTCAACTACGACGCAGATGTTGAGATGCTCAAAGCGGAAGAAGTCGACGAGGTAGGAGACGACAACGGGGCCTTTGGGGCCATGGAAGATAGCTCGAGCGAGGAGCTATGCACACAAACTGACATTGGGGCGAAACGCTTCATAAGGCTCAGGTCGAGGGATCGCCACAAGGCCTTACCCAAGATCTTCCAATAAGTTCTACGGCCCGCCTTCGGACATACTAAAGAGCCGCAAACTGCGAAAACGAAACCGAAAGTGAAAGCTCCGGTATCAACGCAACCAAAAGCACTGCCGACTACAACGAAAACAAAAGTGCGTATTGCTTTGGTCGGCTCGAAGTCCTCGGACCTGTCGGCACCGACGAAGCAGAAGAGCGTTATCGACCCGAAGAAACCGCTGAAGGGCGTCGAGACGAAGTCTAGCACGCCAAAGGCAAAGGTCAGGGCAGTCGACCCGAACAAATTGGCGCCGAAGACAGTCGACACCGACAAAGGACTCGGTGATCCGAAGGTTCTCGAGCCTCCGCGTCGGCCGGACAAGGCCAAGAGCGGAACAACCCCCCCAAGTCCACGCCTGGTAATGCCTCGAAGGATTCCGTCGAGTCGACGCAGCCGTCCGCCTCATTCTCGAAGCAGGTGGCAGACTCCATGAAGCGCATCAAGGACAAGGCCTCGGGTGTTGGGCCTAAATATCCTCCACCTTCGAAGCCTGCCGATAAACCTCAGAAGACGTCGACGCCCATCCACTTCACGCTGCCGCCGAAAGTGGTGCCGAAGGCTTTCTTCCCTAAAATGGCCGCCGACATGCCCAAGAAGGTGTCCACGGTGCCGAAGTCGACAACTGTGGTCCTGGCCGCAAAGTATCGACAATCCTCGTTGGAAGAGCAACAGGAACAGTTTATCGTGCCGAGACAGGCAGACTTTCTCTTTATAAACGGAAAATCGCCCCGGAACAGCCAATGGAGTCCTATAAAATTCCATTAAAGAAGAAAAAGGATTCTACTTCAACACTTGTTCTTGTAGAACCTGTATCTCCACGTGGCCATGATGTCTCACCCACTTATTCAGACGTGGACACTGGGGAAGGTGATGATGACGAATACAGCTATCCTGTGGACACTGATCCAGATGATACAAATGAACCCTGGGCAGATGCTGCTGACCCAGGTGATCCACACTCTACCCCAGACACTCAAGTGTATGCTGTAAAAACGTCGCCTACTGAGGATTCGGCAGCGTTTAATGCCCTCATTGAAAGGGCGGCTAAGAATCATAACGTCCAGCTCCATGCTGACCCAATTGAAGTAGACTTTCTTCTCGACACCTTTTCCACCTCAGAGAGGACTGTCAAGACTCTGCCTATGTTGAAGGGTGTCTAGAAGCATGCTGGGGAAATCTTTAAGGAGCCTACAAGAGCCAGGGTGATAAACCCCAGAATTGAAAAAAAGTACAAACCGGCGCCTGGAGACCCTACTTACATTAAGGGACAGTTGCTGTTGGACTCTCTTGTTGTTTCTAATGCCCGGAAGAGGGCTAATTCACAAACAACGGGTGATGCTCCTCCCCCAGATAAGGAATCTAAGGTGTTCGAGGCATCAGGGAAAAGGGTGGCAGCTCAAGCGGCCAATATCTGGCGCATTTCAAACACTCAGGCACTCTTAGCCAGGTATGACAGGGCCCATTACGACACACTTGAGACCCTGTTACAGCACCTACCAGATGAATATAAGGAGGCAGCTGAGATGATCATCCAGGAAGGGAAGCTCATATCAAATGCTTCTATCAAATGTGCACTGGACGCAGCAGACACCGCGGCCAGAGCTGTTAACACTAGTGTCATGTTGAGACAACATGCCTGGCTCAGAATCTCCGGGTTCAAGCCAGAGATACAGACCACCATTCTAAATCAGACAGTAAACCCTGATCATCTATTTGGCCCAGAGGTGGACACCACCTTGGAAAAAATCAAGAAAAACACTGAGACTGCAAAGTCTATGGGGGCTCTACAGTCGCAGCAGTTCAGGGGTGGTTCTTTTTGTCGCTCAAGCAATAGAGGTGTTTCCAGAGGCCAGCTGTCCCAGAACACACAGTACTATAAAGGCGGCGCACAAACCACATACACCAAACAAAGTAGAGGTGGATATCGTGGAAACAGCGCCAACGGCAGAGGTCGTGGAAACAACAACTCCAGATCCTCCGCCACTAACAAACAGTGACGCCTTGTCACTGCCCCCCGACCACGCAACACCCATCGGGGGGAGACTTCAACAGTTCCTGCCAGTCTGGAAGTCCATCACCACAGACAGGTAGGTCACACAGCTTATCCAGTATGGTTATTGTCTGGAGTTAACATCCACTCCACCCAACATACCCCCAAGACACCGTCCTATGTCCGCCGAGCATTTGCACTTATTGCAGCAGGAGTTACTCGTCATGCTGCAAAAAGGGGCAATCGAGCTTGTGCCTGTGGAAGAAAGAGGCACAGGAGTACTTCTTGATACCAAAAAAGGACGGGTCCCTCAGACCCATACTGGACCTCAGACCCCTCAATCAGTACATTCTGTCGGAGCACTTTCACATGCTAACACTGCAGCAAGTCCTACCGTTGCTCAGTCAAGGGGATTTTCTCGCAACATTAGATCTGAAGGATTTGTATTTTCATATTCCGCTGCACCCGTCACACAGAAAATTTCTCTGGTTCACCATCCAAAACCAACATTACCAGTTCAAGATTCTACCTTTCGGAGTTACCACGGCACCCAGGGTGTTTACAAAGTGCCTGGCGACGGTGGCGGCACACCTAAGGAGACAGAACATTCACGTCTACCCTTATCTGGACGACTGGCTAATCCAGGCAAAGTCGGCCCAGCAGTGTGCCGCCCACATGTCCCACACCATTTCCCTTCTTCACGATCTGGGATTCTCACTGAATTACCCGAAGTCCAACCTGCAACCCGCCCACATATGGCAGTATCTGGGTGCGACGATAAACACTCTGGCAGCCACAGCACAGCCAAATTCAGTGAGGGTCATTCGGTTTCTGGGAGCAATTCTCAATGCAGCATCAGGAAAGACCTTTTTGTCATAGGAAAGATCTAAAGCAGCTGTGCATGTCTCCGTGCCTTTGCATATTGCTCCTATGCATGATATCCTCATGCATTCCTCTGATCTACCACTGCCATTTGTAGATGCTGCCACTCAAGGAGGAGTTGGGTGCCCAATGGCGGTCCCTCTTTGGCCATTTTAGAGTTGCACACTGAATCGTAGCCTCTGAGGGATACTTCTAACTACATATTCTTCACCTTTGGAATATTCCCATACTGGATCTGGAAGCTTCATAGCGATGCTCCCTTGCTCCTCTAGGTGGCCCCGTGCAGCTCTGTGTGATGGGGCAGAAGTGTCTCTTTGGTGTTTGTGGTTGGGTCACGACTACCAAGTTGTGCAAGGAAATCACTGTCATGCACCTGAAGGCGATCCTCCGGTTCATACTCAAAGCAGTAGGAAGTCTTGTTTCTCACCTAAGTCCAGCTCTCTCTCGAAGTCTATGGCCTAGGCCTCCTTCTTAGTCGATTTCTGAGAGATGTTTTTGTCCCAGTCAATGTCCTCCGGTAAGTCGAAGGAGAGGAAAGACTTCACCCCCTCCAGCCACTTTCTATCTCAAAGAGAAGTTGTGAGGGCTTAAAGTTAACAATAAATCTCACTCCTAACTCCAATTGAGGAGCCCATTTCGTAGCTGATCCCAGTGCACCCAGAGTTTGTCAGGTCATAAATGAAGACACAGCAGATCAAGGTCTTTAATAGGGATTGGGGGGCCATTCCTCATATCTTTCTTACTCTTACAGCTACCTATGGCATGCCTTGGTGGTCCTGGAATCCACAGGAGCCTTAAATCGAATTACTGACAGCAGATTCATCCTGTGCTCTGTCTGAACCTCTTGGACTTATTTCTGGTTCAGCACTGACTCCGGTGCTGTTTTCCATCGTGGCTCAGAGACCTGTCTGTCCCCACTTCGACTCCAGAGGAAAATCGAATGCAGATGTCAACCTTAACTGGTGGCTCCTCGACCCCCAACCTAGGCGATGCTCCAAATCTGTTGCAACACACCTTGTCTCCACAATATCTGAGTCCGATCCTACTCTTCTACTACCACACAGGCGCACTCTGAGGTTCCATTGTGTTCTTGGTTTCCATTTTTACTAGTTCTAGCCACCACTCTGAGATGATGACATTGATTATTTCTCTCCCCACCCGCCATCAATATGATGATGAGACTTTACATAGAGTTACCGGAGATCAGTGGTCTGTGTCCCCTGACAAAGGATTGCATTCGCATTTTAAGTCCCATACGGAGGAGAGTGCCTTCATTGTTGTGGTAATTTGACAACCAACTGAGGCCCTTTACCTAGATCAAGACACAAGTTCACACAAGTTATGCTACCTGGGCCTTAGCTGAGCCTTTGCTGCTGGTCAGTGAGGACCTAACTGGCACCTTCATGCCACTGAATAGGCAGTTGGCCAAAAACCATAGACTGGCTCCAGGTGACCCTGATTTCATTACACAGAACACTACTCCAGAGAGTCTGGTGGACCCAGGCTTCATTCCCTACGATCATCCTCTTCCCTGTCACAAATGTGGTCCTCCGTTGACACTCGTGTATCCAAGCTACAGGTTTTATCGTTGACGTCCCTTATGCTTTTTGATAAATCGCACCTATTCGGTGATAAAGCTGATTATTTTATTTCAGTTATCGTTAAGTGTTTCAGATCATAACAATGGCTGGGGGGTGGGGGTGCAGTGGGGAGAGCATAATAACTGTAGTAAACAGGCTGGAAAAAAACGGGTACTTCATGTGGCACAGAGCTAATGGTATCCCAGGAATCCCAAAATGTGCAAGGGGCCAGGCGGGTCAGCATCAGGACTGAGTCACATCGTCATAGTGCCATCCATGGCAGGCTAAAAGGAGGGAGCAGGGAAAGTGTGGAGCTAGTCGAAGAATCTAAAAGTAGAGGGCTTGACTGGGAGGGGGAGGCATTGAAGAGGAGAAAAAAAATGGGGCAAGAGAAGAGAGAGGGTAGAGGGGCAAGCAAGGGCAGGAGGGGGCGAATGCCCTCTGGGCCCCAGGAGAATGGCATAGGTTGAGAATAGTCAGCAGTGGGGTATCCAGCCCTATCGCCAGGGTCGGTTAGGCTTGGCGCCCGTCGTCCTGAAGAATAAGCGCCCAGGTGAGGAGGAAGGTCTCTTCATGGTACTGCATGTTGTAAATGGCCCGCTTGTACGAGACTGTTTGGTACATAGCCCAGAGCCAGTCATGATGAGAGGGTGAGTTCTATTGGCATAAGATGTCCTTCTTTGCTGTTGCAAGTGCCGTACGGAGCAGGTAACTTGTGGCGCGAGAGGTTCGGAAAGTCCGAAAGGTCATGCAGGAGGATTAAAGTTCTGGGTAAAGGGATCTTAAATGGGGGAGGGGAGGGGTGCCTCAGAGAGGTGCCACCCACCTCTCAGAAGAGTCAGACCATGGGGCAATCATAGAG
This sequence comes from Lissotriton vulgaris, assembly GCF_964263255.1. Lineage (NCBI taxonomy): Eukaryota > Metazoa > Chordata > Amphibia > Caudata > Salamandridae > Lissotriton > Lissotriton vulgaris. The sequence continues at coordinate 1,381,009,892 of NC_141689.1, read as the reverse complement.
TACATGAACCAGGTCACAGCGGTTGTTGTCCCAGTGCCAGCAGGCCGCCTGTACTTTTTACTGCGGTGCCAGTTATGCAGGAGAGGCAGAATTTCAGCTGTGCCTTGGTCCAGCACCTCTACGAGTTCCGCTCAGTCCTCTGTAGGGTGACCAACCGTCCGTAAATTTCACGGACAGTCCGTAATTTCGGCCGTCTGTCCGTTGTCCGTGTAGGATCCTTTAACGGACGCCATTTGTCCGTAATTTTAACCGGGCGCAGCTTCCACCCACCTCCCGTCTTAACTCCGAGGCTGTTCCAGAGCTCAGGTACCCAGCAGCATTGGAGAGGCACAGCGGGGTGGTAAGCCTCACACCTCCAGCCCTTGATGAGCTGTTAAGAGGTGCTTTAAGGTGACAGAGGGAGGGGCTGTGGCTTCAGGAGCAGGGGCATCTATTCAGATGCAAACTGCCCTAAATGCGTCTCTGCAATTTAGAGGGGCCGCCTCACACATTCCCTTTCTGCCAGGGCCCCAAACATCCTAGAACCGGCCCTGATTGCACCGAGGCAGCACTGGTTCTCTTCATAGAGCGGTTCTTCAAACATGCTGCCTATAATGTAATAAAGTAAAGAAATGGCAAAATCGCACCCACACTGATTAACAAAGTATGGAGGACAATCAGTTAAATCAGTTTTCTTGGAGTATCTCCTTTAAGTGCTGTACATCACAGTGGGGGATGGCACAACTAACATTTTGGAAAGAGAGCCTGTCTTCTCGTTGTCTTGTCCAGGAGCGGGTGAGGAGCCCTACCCCACCCTGGAAGAGACAGGATGATACTAGAATACTGCATACCCACCCCTGCACCCACCCTGGTGGATCCTGTTACCCCTCCTGTGATCACTCCTGCCCCCCCCTCCCCCCCCCCCCCCCCCCCCCCCCCCCCCCCCCCCCGGCCTGTGGTGGATCCTGTTTCTGCCCTGGGTGGCTTCTGTCTCACTCCTGGAAAGGCTCCCGCAGCGAGGGTGAAGTTCTTGATGGGCCTCTTCTCAGAAAGGCTCAGCTTAAAATCAATATAAAAAGGTGGGTGCGTGAGTAAGTGAAGGGATGGCTGGATGAATTAGTGAAAGGGTGAGTGGGTGAATGAAAGATTGAATTGAAAGATAATGAGAGAGAATGGCTGGATTGATGAGTGAGTGGAAGGATGGAAGAGAGAAAAGGTTTATAGCTGGATGTATGGGTGGAAGGGTAGCTGGATGGGTAAAAGGGTGGATTGATAAGTAAAATGATGGCTGGATGAGTGAAAGCGTGGATGGTGAGTGAGTTGATGGATGAGTGAAATGATAGATGATTGATGAACTGATAAGTGCAAGGGTGAATGGATGGACAGATGAGCGAAAGGGTGGATGCAAGGACGGATGAGTGAGTGAAAGGGAGGGTAGATGGACAAAAGGATGAATAGATGAGTGAAGGAGTGAAAGGATAAATGGATGAGAGAAAGGATGGATGCGTGATAGGGTCAATGGATGGATTCATGAGTGGATGAGTAGATGGGTGGATGGATGGATGGAAGGAAGGATTGCTAAGTGAAAGGGTCGATGGAGAGAGAAGGGGAGTATGGATGGATGACTGAAAGGATGGATGGTTGGAAGGATGAGTGACTGGGTGGATGGATAGTAAGTGAAAGGATGGCTGGATGGGTGAAAGGGTAAATGGCTGGATGGATGGGTGAATGGATGGATGGGTAGAAGAGAGGATGGATGAGTGTACAGATGGATAGGGTGAAAGGGTGGATGGATGGATGATGGATGAGTGAAAGGATGGATGAGTGAAATGATAGATGAGTGAAATGATAGATGGACGGATACATGATGAATAGGTTTTCAAATGGTTGAATATTTTTGGATATGGCTGGGCTTACTTATATACTATTGCGCGACCTCTGAATTTTGACCTACTGTCCTGAATTTGTGTCCTGAATTTTGACGCTTTGTCCTGAATTTTTACAGTCACCGTCCTGAATTTGCACCCATAACAGTTGGTCACCCTAGTCCTCCAACTCGTATTCCCTCTGCAGTCTGGCCTGCCACTTAATCCGGAGACTGTTGAGTAAGTGCAAGGAGATCAGATGGTGACACAAAAGTCTGTAAAAGCTAGACATCACCCCCCCAGAAACAACCAAACATCCTGAAGTAGGAGACCATAGGGGAGGACAGGAGGGGCCGAGTTATTACGGCCAAGCGGTGGGTGATACACTGTCCCAGCTGAAGGTACCGCCTGGACTGGTGGGACATGAAGCCAAATTACTCGAAGAGCGTTGCAAAGGACTTGAGGGTTTCCTGGTCGAACACCTGTTGGAGGGTGTGGATATGCGCATGGGGCCGTATACCCCAATTCAGAACCTCAACACCAATTTGCAGACTGGCATTACACCACTGAGGCGCATTCTCATGGATGTGGGCATCCACCTCAAATAGGCAACGTCGCGAGGAGCTTAAGATTTTTGGGACTCTGGGCAGGGGTGGCGCCCCTATAAAGGGGGGAGAGCCCCTGCGAGCAGGTCAGCAGTGTCTGTTCCACCATCATCCACAGAGGACGGTCCGAGATCCCGGGGGCATGTAAGCGAACTGTGCCAAGTGAAAGGTCAGGGTGTAATATTCAAACCAAGGTGAGGCCCAAGCCTCCACAGGAGCGATGGGCCATGAATTTGTTGGTGGCCGCCCTGTGGCGGGACAGCCCCCAAAAGAAAGATCTGAAGCCCTTATCCACTGTCCGTAACAGTGAGAGGGGGACCAGTAAGGGAAGCATGCCAAGGATATAGGTGTAACATGGCAGTGTCACCATCCAGACAGCTTGCACCCTGCCCCAAAGTGTCAGGCCGAGGTGGGCTCATTCCTCAAAGTCCAGTTTCATGTGCGCCATCAGGAGGTCACGGTTGTCTACGCCATGCGTTCCAGCCACAAGTTGATATAAACCCCCAGGTATTTTAAATGTGAGGACTACGACTGAAAAGGATAGTTGGAGACTGCGGTCGGGTAGTCATCCGAAACATTGGTAACTCCTCGCTTTTGTTCCAGTTGATCTGGTAACCTGAGAGTGTGGCAAAGTCAGAGATCACTTCTACAAGGGCTGGGTGGGAGTGGGACAGGTCCAAAAGTGTGAGCATGATATTGTCTGTGTAGAGATGGTCGACATCCCTCCGGGGATCGCCATGCCAGGCAGGCACAGAGAATGTGCGAAAAGGCTCCATGGCGTGAACAAACAGATGGGGTGTTAGCAGACAACCCTACCAGGTCTTCCAGCGAACGGATCAGAGTGAAAGCCCCCCACTCTTAACCTGAGCGGAGGGCGAGTCATATAGCCATTGGACCTTAGCTATAAAGTCCTCCTGCAGGCCTAACCTTCCAGTCTTTTCAAACCAGGAATTCCCACTCGATCCTGCCAAACACCTTCATGGGGTCCAGGGAGAGAGCGTTCATATCTTTGGATGGCCACAGTATACGTATAAGCAACAGGAGTAAACCCATAGCACAAGATGTTGAGGCCTCTGGGATTTCAGCCTGGGGAGGTTAGTCCCAAGTCTAGGGAGAGGGTAGTCGGGGCATGATCTGCGATGGCACTCCCCAGGATATGTGTCTGGGAGGCCAAGAAATAGTCCAAATGGAATTGGGTGCCATGAACCAGCGATAGGAAAGCGTCCTCAGAGTGAGATAGGCGCCAAAGGTGCACAAGGCAATGGTTCGAGACAATGTCCCCCAGGAGGGCACAGTTCGCGTTATTACCCAAATCCAATAGACTGGTGCGATGTTTTTTAAAAATGTGTTGCGGGCCAGGTTCCAGTTGCTCTTGATGAGCCAGCGAGTGTCCCCAAATTCCAGGAGCAGGCAGTTGAGTTGGAAGAAAAACTGACGCTTTGGGCATGTTGAAGCGTACACTGACCCAATACAGTGTCCGCTTGCCTACACAAAGTTTGACAAAGGCATAGCGGCCCTTCGTGTTGGTCCAGGTCTTGAGGAGCGTATAGGGTAAGCCCTGTGTAACAGTATCGGTGCTCCACATTTCCTCAGCTGCCCAGGTCCTGCACCTTCGTCCTACTCTGTTGAGCAGCTACTATGGACCACCTGTCCAACCCAGTCACAGCACAGGTTCTCCAATTCTTCTTGGGACTGGTGGGCCTTCTGCAATAGGGCCACGTCGACATGCTTAGACCGCAGACAGGACAATATTTTCTTGCATTTAGTGAAGTGCATGATACCATTGACGTTCCAGGAAATGGCCTGCATGGGCATGGTTGGATGAGTTGTGTGCTGGGGGGAGGAAACTAGTAGGAAAAGAGGCGGACGAAAAAGGGGTAAGAGGAGAGCAGTAATAAGCAATGGAGAGGAAAAAAGGGAAAGCAAGATAGAGAGAGAAGCCCCTGGGCATGGGAGGGGGGGAAGGGGCAGTAGTGGTAAAAGTAAAGGTTGTGGGGCAGTATAGAGACTGGGTCTGTGGCACAGGGTCAAGGGAGAACAGGCCAGATGGGGGTGGTGTTGCCGGCATACAGTACGGGGTACAGGCAGTGGGGGCAGTAAAAGAGCAAAGGGGGGGAGGGAGGCAGGCAGGCAAAGCAACATGGGCTGGAGGTCGGATAAAAATCGGGGCTGGGGAACAGGAGCCAGAGCAGTGAGGGGTTCATCTCAGCCCTTGGTGGGCCGGGGTTCAGCACACATCTGCATTTATCACAGCCTTGATCTTGCGGGAGGTTAGTCACCGCCTTGAGAGCCAGATCTTTGCCTTCCTGCGATTGGGCTGAGCAATCCTGCAGCCTGTCCCTGTGGAAGCCCTCGCCGGAGCCCTGACTCCTTCTTGATAAGAGGAGGAGATCCGCATGCGTGGGTGCATCTGGTGAAGCCAGGAGCACCACTTCCATCCTTGCTCCTTGAGGCCAATCAAGAACCAGTGAAGATCTTACGGGTCCAGGAAATCCTTCGACCTGCCGTCCTTTGTGATCCAAATGCGCGCTGGCTCAAACAGTATGAATTTGATGTCCAGCTGCGTAGCAGGGTTTCAGGGTCATTAATGCTTTCCTCCTGTCGTTGGTCTCTTGAGAGAACTCTTGAGGGCAATGTGGGATCTCGTTACCCTCACAGTTATTGGGAGCAGGCTGCAGTGAGAAATTGACAAACCTGTTCATGGCAGAGAAAACAGGCGATGAGGGGTTGTGCCCACTCAGATGTCATTGGGCGAGGAGGATGCAGGCGGTAGACCTGCTAGATTTCCAAGGACAGAAAGAAAGTCAGTCCTGTGAGCATGGGCAGGAGGTCCCTGAGGAATCCCCAGGCATCCAATTCACGGTGCGCTCCGGAAATCCAAAAAAACGGACATGGTCCCCGCAGCTTTGGTCCTCCAGTTCCGTAATTTTGTTGTGCAAGTACCACAGTTCCTTGTCCCGGTCCGGCAGGCAGTTGAAACTTTCCTCCACTGTGGAAATATGGCACTCCACCCGATCCTGGATGCCTGCTATTTCCACCCTGATCAATATAGCTTCTGAGGGGAGGTTTGATATCTTGGCATCTATACCCTCCAGTCGCCGTCTGACCCCAGATATCTCCTGGAGAATGTGATCCACTGTGTGTTCCGGTGAGGGGCAAGATGAAGCAACAGTGGGCGGAGGTGGGCGGCGTTAGTCGCAGGCGGCACAGCCACAGGGCGTGGGAGCGAGACTATCTCCGTGAAGAGCAGTTGATGAGTAGCCTTTTGAGAGGGCATCGCGAAGTTGGCAGGTGAGGGAAGAGGCCCAGTCGTCTGGCGGGGTCGATGCAGGTCCCCTGTGGTTGAAGAGCATTCTACGCCCACTACAGACAGGACAGGGAATATACTGGCCTCCAAGTGGAAGGGAAGGACGGTGAGGAGGAGAGGGGTGCCTGGTGAGGCAAGGGAACACAGGTCACTCACCCTGGTGTAGCCCCCAGGAAGTCCGCTCCGTTATCGCATGGGTTCTGTATCCTATATCCAAGGCAGAGAATACATGCAAAAGGTTAAGGCCTGTTGGCACGCTGTGAAGTCCACTGCGGCCAAGAGGTCCAGAATCCCTAAATTAGGGCAACAATCAGCTGGGCTGGGGCCCCAGTCCTCTGATGGCCTGCAGATGTGGCTGGGTCTGCCAACTCAAGGGTTTTGTGGAAGCAATGTACTGCTGGTGCGCTGCAGACACCCCTCAATGGCCATTGGTGCAAAGTACCACTGGCACCGTCCAAGCACAAGCTGCGTCTGGGATTCACACGGGCTATGCTGATGCAGCAGGCCCAAGGGGTGAAAGAGTGGGGGTGTGCACCAACTGCAGACTCGGATTATCAGGTTTCAAGAGGCATCAGGGGGCCCGGCTGGTATATGGCATTAAAGAAAGCCAGGGGCGCCTCTGCTCAGTGCTGGAGGGAATTTGGGGGTAGAGTGGGATGCGCCTGTGCTGCAGCCTCGCAACCTCCTGTATTGCAGCTACGCCTCCCGGCACTATGGGGAGCCTGTTGTCATAATGAGGTTGCCCAAGTCACTGGCCCCGGAGTGCGACTTCTGTGCCAGGGTCACTGTCGGTAGGGCTAAAAAAGTGAGGAAGAGCAGGAGGTGCTAGGGGCCGCAAAGATGCTACACGGCCAGCTTCAGCTGGTGTCTCTTTCCCAATGCTTCTGCAGGCCCTCTTGTAGGCAAGGGAGGCTCTGCAACTCGGTCGCGGCAACTGGGCTGCTATTTGGACAGGGGCACGGGACATCAGATGCCAGGTCAAGTGGGGCCTCTCGGCTTGGAATGCATCGCTTCTATCCCCATGATTGCTCCGGCGTGCAGAGCTCTCCTAGTAGGCAACCATCTTAGACGGTGGCCAGACCACACCCAGAAAAGGCCGACACTATCTTTGAATGTGTTGAGCCGAGTGAAGCCACAGCACACTCTTTGGGTTTTTCTGTCTTTGCTAAGCTGCTTCATTAGCAATCCAGGAAATATCCAGGCAACCCCCCCAGAGGGTTGGTGTACAGATTATGCTGATCACTCCAACTCCCACTACAGTACCCCAGTCAGTCTGTGGCAAGGGACGGTGATTTGGCAGGCAACCAGCAGGCCACCACAGGCATCAGTCCTCCCTAACCCTGCAGTATCAGACTCCAAGCTGCTTTAGTTTGTGATTAGTTGCACACAGCATGTGTGGGAGGCAAGATCTAGCACTTTTGTCTGGTGGTGATCAAGCACATCCAGCAGAAGGGTCCTCCATACTGTGCTGCGGAGCTATTATCTACCTTTTCCTTCTGCTATGCTGCACCTCTTTCCCCGCATGACAGCGGATCTCAGAGGATCACCTGTAATAGCGGGCAGCAGCCAGTCTTCAATCTTCATCCTCTGAATGCCTTTCTATAACAAGACAAATGTTTATACTGGCCCAATTTCTGTTTGGATGATGGTACAGGTTATCATAGAGAACATGGCTTTAACAAGCAGAGTGGAGTGGGATCTTATGTCCTTTGACAAGAAGTTCTGCACGTCTGGTGTTGGCTGGTGCATCTGGCCATTTCTCAGATAGTGAACCACCTGGCAAGATCTTTGAACGGAAGAGAAGACGAGCTCAGTTGGCTGAACATGGCGGATCGCGAATGGCATCTACATCCTCAGGTGGCGCTGGTCATCTTCCAACAGTGGGAGTGGGAGGACCCTGTCTAGATATTTTCATCACCGTTTATCTTAGTGTTAAAACATTTGCTCATTGAAATGCCTGCACAAACCCTTGTTAAGAGATGCATTCCAGCTGGAGTGGAACACAGGACTCCTGTATGCTTTCCTGCCCTCTGCCTCTCCATAATCAAGTTCTAAGAAGATCAGGAATTACTAAACACAGGTCATCCTAGCTGCTTCATTGTGTAAACAATTTTGTACAAAATGATAATACCAATGGGGGTGGTCTGACAAAGAAAACACAATAACAAATAAACAGACAATTGAATAGGTGACTATGGTGACATACAGTGCAAATGGGTGACCTTTCAAATTCAAACAATAAACAAGACCATAACATAAATTCTCCGTCTTTTTCAGGTCTTTCACATTAGGTAGTCCTATTTTTTTAAAATAATTGCTATAGTGAGCCAGGACATGAGATGGTTGTATGTCGACGTTTCAAACCTGTGTGTGTGTGTGTGTGTGTGTGTGTGTGTGTGTGTGTGTGTGTGTGTGTGTATATATATATATATATATATATATATGTGTGTGTGTGTGTGTGTGTTTTTGTATATACATCAAGAAGGGTCTTCTTCAGGACAAAATAATTTAATTTCATTTGCATAGTTTTTTTTATAAACTTTATTTTTGTCATTTCTTTTTTTTTAAGACAATAAACCAACAATAATATCCCCCCATCAGCATCAAAACATCATATATGCACATTGACAGACTCATTAAGGCACGGCTGGTTGACCAGAAGTTACACTGAGATACATAGTTACTCATGACACACTTCAAAGTATCAGATAGCATTCTGTGAGCGCTGGGCCAGTCCCTACACCGCTCTGCACCTACACCATGACTCCGGGGGCATCCCCATTATTTTCCTCAGCGTCCAAATCTATTGGTGAGAATAATTCTCCACTCGTCCCCCTCCGACTCACTATGGGAGGCCTGGTCTAGGATCCCAATCGTGGAACACAATACGCGCCAAGCCAGCAGGTCGTCCTGTAGCTTCTCGTCCCTTCTACAGCTCTGCATATGTGTCTCTTCTGCCAGGGACCATTCCCACACATCATTCAGCCACTTAGACATCTCCGGAGCCCTCTTACCCATCCAAGTGATAGCCACTCTGCGCCCAGCCAGCACAAGCATCAATTGTATCAATTTATAAGACAATTTCCGTTTCTTTGGCCTAGGTACCAACGCAAGCAAGCAGTGCAAAGGTGTTAGTGTAATGCGCATCCCCGTTGCGGCAATAATATAGTCCACCACCGTCCCCCAAAAGCTCTGGACCATTGGACATCCCCAGGCCAAGTGTAGGAATCCCGCGCCCCCTACGCCACATCTGGGGCAATCATCCCTCCTGCTCGGGGAGTAACGCTGTAGCAAGATCGGGGTGAGATGGGTGCAGTGCAGGAAATTGAAATGTATTAACTTAAAGCGCGCATTACAAGAAACCTTCTTCGTAAGGGCACCAATACGCCTGCGTTGCTCTTGCTCCACTGAGGCACCCAAATCCTACTCCCAAGCCGCCCACTTCGGAGAGACCGGCGGGGTAGAGTCTCTACGCATGGCCGCATACAGCAGGGAAACAAGTCGCCGGCCTCTACCACATGACAGTATTACGTTCAGGGAGTAGGTCATTGGGGGGATCTCCAAGTACTGTACCCATAGCGACCTCACTGCCTCCCGTAGTCCCTGGTTATGCAGGAACTGTCCTCTACCCAGGGCGAAAGCCTCCTCCGCCTGTTCATATGTCAAGAAGGTTTCAGTTGGGCACAGATCCGCCAAGGTCTCACAGCCTCCCTCCCGCCAGGCCCGGAAGGACATCTGCTCCTCCAACGATACCATGAGTGCCAGGATCCAGAGCGACAGGTCCCTGTGGAAGGGCGCTGCCCGGAGCATCCTCTCAACAAAGCGGTGCCAAACGTTCGCTGTTTGTCTCACGATATAGGGCAGAGTCTTGCTTGCCCCCTTCCCCGCATCAGTGCCACTTGGAGCTCCTGCACCGTCACCTTTGATGCCAGCAATTATGTCTCCCAGATGTCCGTGTCTGCAAACCATCTAGCGGCCGGCATCAACTGCGCTGCATAGTAGTACAGGTCAAAGCGTGGGGCCTCTAGGCCAGCCTCCTCAAAGGTTCTCACCAGTGTGTGAAGGGCAACCCGACTACGTCGGTTCGCCCAAAGCAGGGATGTAAGGAGTGCGTTCAGTGTGTGAAATACCCTGGGGAGGAGGGAACACAACGTATTTTGTAGGACATACAGCGTCCTAGGCAACATCACCATCTTTGCGACAGCAAGTCGGCCCATCAGGGACAGCGGGAGGGTGTTCCAAAAGGAGACGGATCTCTGCTGGGATTAAATCACCTTATCAATATTACAGGCCAGGGATCTCGCCTCCGTAGATGCCACCTGAATCCCCAAGTACCGAAAGGAATCCGTCTCCCACCGGAGCCAGAGCTCCGGCAAATCGTCCTCAGGTACCGAGTCGAATCCTGACAACGGATAAATCAAAGACTTATGTCTATTGAGCCGCAATCCTGATGCGTCTCCAAATCTGTCCAGCTGAGTGAGTAACATGGGAAGCGCCTCTCTCGGGACCCTCAAATAAAACAAGGTATCATCTGCATACAAGGAGACAATATTACAAGTGTCTCCCACTCGTATACCCCATTGCGCCATATCCAGGTGGATCCGGACGGCCAGGGTCTCAATCGCTAGAGCAAAGAGAAGTGGTGAGAGGGGACACGCCTGTCGAGTACCCCGCCCCAACTGCCACTCATCAGAACGGGCAGTCCCCAATCGCACCCGAGCTCTGGGAGAGTCATAGAGGATACGAACCCATTGGTAAAAACTTGGGCCCAAACCCATCGCCCGGAGAACCTCCTGTAGGTAAGCCCAGTCCACGGTGTCGAATGCCTTGGCCAGGTCAATAGATAAGAGCACCATCTGCTCATCCAACCCCTGAACCTCATGCATGATATGGTTCAAACGCCTCCGGTTCATGTCGGTGTTACGCCCCAGAATAAAGCTGCACTGGTCCGGCTGGACCAAGTGCGTCATAAGCGGGGCCAAGCGGGTGGCCAATAACTTAGTCAAAATGTTAGCGTCAGTATTAATCATGGTGGTAGGGCGATATGCGGAAGGGTAGAGCTTATCGGCTCCTGGTTTCAGGATCATACAAATTTCTCCACTGGACATGCTCCGAGGGAGAGACCCGGTCTCAAAAGCTTCTGCATAGACCTGTACCAAAAGACGCGCCATTGTGTCTCCGAACTCCTGATAAAACTCCGGCGGATAGCCATCACTACACGGCGACTTAGCACGCGGCAGGCGGGCGAGAGCCGCCCGCACCTCCTCCGCCTGTAGTACTGCATCCAGATCTTTCTGAGCAGATGCGGAAATAGACGGAAGGGTCAGCCCCTGCAAATAAGCGGAATAAGAGGCCTCGGCTACGCCCGGGTCCGCAGTATATACCGGTTGAAGGTGGGAACTAAGAGTTTCTAGAATCTCCCTTTCCGAGCGGACCACCTTGCCATGGGCGTCTCGCAGAGCCACTATACGTTCCGGGGTTTGCTCCTTACGGAGGATCCAGGCTAGCAGCCGCCATGATTTATCTCCTCTATGGAGCCTCAGTCTATATTGGCCGAGGGTGTACTTATCCAAACAATCTAATATGTCGTGGAATTTCCCTTGGGCCACCTGTTCGTCAGTACGCTGCAGGTCGTCAGGAGACCCGGCGGTCTGAACACTCAATAGCTCCCGTTCCGCTGACTGCAAGTCCTTAATAAGCTGTCTGCGGACGCCATAAGTCAATCCCATATAGGCTCCCCTCACCACGGCCTTTAGGGCTTCCCATTTAGTAGCCAACAACATGCCCTCCAGCTCCCAATTAAGGTCCACATAATCCGTCAGGGCCTTCTCCACGTATGCTCTGCCCAAGGAGTCACGGAGAACATCCACTGGGAATCTCCAAGCACGCGGACGGGAAACCGGAGGCCCCCATCCCACCAGACAAACCACCGGGGAGTGGTCGGACAGGTAGCCCGCCTGATGTGTCACTTGCATAGTCATGCTGCTCTCTGCATTAGCAACCAGTACCCTATCGAGGCAACTGTGTGTATTATGAGCAGGGGAGAAGCAGGTATAGACCTGCAACGTCGGATTGGCCGGACGCCAGTGTGAGAAGTTGGCCTGATATATGATGCTCACTAGTTCTAGTGATCACCTTGTATCAGTCCAAACAACCCTTATGGTGATTGGTTGTAAGTCAACCTTATAGACCAGCTATCCTAGTAGCATGGACAAAAGCAGTCTTTAGGCTAAACTCTGAATGGCATGTGAAGCCAGCTGTTTTACCACATATAACCCCTTGAATACCAAGTGAAAGGACACCACACAGGTTGTTATGAAAATAAACAGATATTTATTAACTAACATACACCTCTGAACTCTTTGAGGTCAGAGGGCTAAGCACATGACAATACTTGAAAGGAAGTATGAGTTCGCACAGTATTTACAAGAACGCCTGAGGGGCGCAACAAAGCATATACTAAATAAATGGAATGCGAAAGTCAATCAAAGGAATGGAGCTGTCCCGAAGCTGTAGGATCGCTGGGACCACACTACCCTAACTGGAGGTAAGTAATAGGAGGCCCACGGAACGCGTGTGCAGAGTGTGAACTCACACTCGAGATGCGTACAATCGTCTATGGACAGTACAGTTTAAAGAAAAGGTGAGTACGGACGTCCCTGACTAGATAGGACTAAAACGACTGTGGAACTGGACACTAGGAGAGTCAAGCTACCCTTGAGCACCGAGATGCTCGTGTTACCTCACCCACAGGCTGCGGGTGCATAGGTGCCAAGTCGTGTCGGGTTCCGGCGTTGAAGTCTATGGAGCCTGGAGGAAAAGATGCTGCAGGCGGTCAGGAGGAAGATGTCCGTTGTGATCCAAGGGTGGATCAGTGAAGAGAAGAACCTGAAAGCAGAGGGGACAATGTTCAAAGTCACTAGCCAGTGACTGGAGTGGAACCAGATGTCGTCGTCGCGATCAGGTGAAGGTGGACGCTTGTCTCTGCAGCCACGTGGACCAGGTGGTGTCTTCGACGACCAGGATGGAGGCACGAGCTGTCCCACGCAGGCTCTCGCTGTTGGCGGTGTCGTCTCCGGATTCGGGTTCAACAGGCCTTGGCAAAGACAACCCACGTGGTGAGTGGAAACGGCGTCTGGAGTGGACCAGGAGGGTCCGGGGTGCTCCTCTTTTGGAAGGGAGCAAGGGCCAGTCTGGAGCAACCAGACCAGCAGCAAAGATGTCGGAGTTCGTCGTCTAGGAGGTCACAAGCCAGCCGGCAAGTGACCAGACAACGCGTCGAGCAGCAAACAGGCAGAAAGGCCCCACGCAGATCTCGTGGATGCTGGAGGGCTGATCTTCGATGCAGGAGGTCGGGGCTTCTCAGTCCCCAAAGCACTTGGACGAGGATGCCTCTGAAGTCGTGCTGGAGCGAAGTGCTGCTTCTTCCAAGATGGCCGGTCCCACGTTGTTATGTTAATATGTGGTTTATATAGCGCGCGGCTACTCAAGCAGAGTGTCCCGGCGCTGTACAGATCTGTGGAGAGACGTAGAGCAGAAAACAGGCGCACTAGAGGCTGAAAAGCCAGGTCTTTAGGCCTTTCCTGAAGGACAGGAGATTGTCAGCTTTTCTCAGAGAGAGGGGGAGCTTGTTCCAGAGCTGCGGGGCACAGGCTCTGTAGGAGCGACCTCCAATGCGTGAGTGCTTTACAGATGGAACGACAGCAAGGGCTTGTGTGGCTGAACGTAGCGATCTGGTAGGATGGTAAAACTGAACATGTTTCCTGAGGTAAACTGCACCGGTACCGTGTAAGGACTTAAAGGTCAAGGTCAAAGTCTTGAAGATGATACGTTTCCTTACCGGTAGCCAGTGGAGTGCCTCAAGGAGGGACGAGGTATGAGATCTGCGGCTTAAGCCGAAAATGGCCCTTGCAGCGGAGTTTTGGACAGTCTGTAAGCGAGATATTCTGGGAGCCCCAAATAGAGCACATTGGCGTAGTCAAGCCTGGATCCAATCATTGCTTGTACAGTGATTCTCCTGTGAGCCTGAGACAATAGAGGTAGAAATTTCCTAAGTGTACGTAGCAGGCCAAAACATTGGCCGACTGAAGCAAGGATCTGTGGTTTGAAGGTAAGACCATTGTCAAGTTTGACACCCAGGTTCTTAGCGATCGCAGTGGGGGAGGAAGGAGGATGCATATCTGCCGGCCACCAAGATTTCCATTGAGTGTCAGGAGAGCAGCCAAAAAATATAATTTCAGACTTGTCTGAATTACATTTAAGCTGGTTCAACTGAAACCAGGAAAAGACTGCCTCTAAGCAGCTTTTAATAGAGTCACCCGCGAAATCAGAGTTCTTGTCACAGGTAAAAATCAGCTGTGTCTCGTCGTACCCACGGGTCTCAGCTGCGCTGCAGATGTGGGTAGAGGTCGGAGAGGTCTGGGAATCTGGGTCTCGTCGGGCTCTGAAGTCTGGATCCTTGCAGGAAGACGACAAAGGGAAGCCGCTGTACGCTGATGGTGCCTGCTGGTGCAGGGTGGACACTACTTGCCCACAAGGAAGATATCTTCAGTCTTCTGTGGAGCAGAACGTCAAAGTCCAGAGTTTCTTCTTGGGAAGTTGTTCAGGATAATCTGATTTGGAATGGGACCAGCTCCTACCTTTATTCGGCTAAAGGGGGCTGCACTACTACTAGGTCCCTCCTCTGGGTGGGACCAGGAAGGGGGGTGGTTACACCCCCTTTCCTTTTTCCGGTCTTGCACCAGCTCTGGGGCTGGAGTGCCCCAGGAACTGGTTCTGACTTGTGTATGCACGGGACACCTTGTGTGCCCCAGGCATGCCTCATCCCTTTGAGCCCTGTCCTACCTAATACACAAAATCCTGTCTGGGGTGGTGCTAGCACCTCCCAAGGCAGGAAACCCTTTGTCTCAGCCTCCCTCGCTGGAAGGACTCCCATCAGCAGGAGGTCAGACTTGTGTCTGTGGTGGCAGCATCCATTTTGTGATGCTGAGTCTCGAGTTAACTTTAACCGGGGTTCACAGTTACATACATGTCGTGTCCCTCTAGAAGGGTGGAATGCTAACCCCGTCGCCAGAATTGGCGAGGGGTTAGTATTCGAATTCGTATGACACCTTTCTCGACATGTTTTGATAATGCGATACCAAAGTTAGCAAATAAACGCGAGGATTATAATGCACTTAAGAGTATATGGTACGCGTTATCATGGAACAGCTATTAGGACTTGGTTCCGCAAGCTGCAAACGGGCTCAGCTCATGCCAGAGCACCATCTCACATAATTCCAAGCACTCTGCCTTCAGGATTGAGAAGGCCTGCCATAGGAGTGACTGATAGGAATATATGTGTCCATTTTAGGGTTAGATATAGGAATACTATACCTAAAGCAAAGGGTGATTACACCACCTTGCCCCAGCTGTCGTGCAGCCAGTTGTGTCAGATTTGGATGGCCAGCCAGGGGTGGCATAATACATGCTGCAGCCCCTGGTAGGCCCTGGGTACAGCTATGCCCTGGATACCTAAGGTATGCTGTACAGGGACTGATAAGGTGGCCCAGTACCAATTGGTAAATGCACCTAAGGTACATGCTCGACAATTTAGAGAGAGAACAGCTAGGCTGTGGGTCTGATTAGCAGGCCCACAGCCAGGGGAAGTCGTAAACCAGTGAAACAAAAAGCAAAAATCGGGGGTGACCATAGGATTGCAGACCCTACTCTCCTACAGCCAGATATCCACAGCTCCTACATTCTCCATAACCTCGTAAAGTTGTTTCGACATACAGGGTTTCGTGCCCTCCCGCGACGGAGATCTGTCCAGGACCGGGTCCAGGACACAATTAGTCTCCTAACCAGAGTAGTGGTGCCTCTAGGTCGTCGATCAGAATATCCTGCCTGCCCTGAAAATCTAAAACAGCTGGAAGGGATTTTAGGAGCTTCAGATATGTGGGGCGCTCTGCCTAGAATTTACGTTATATTCCGTAGGGAGGGGTGTTTTGAGTGTGGTGCGTGAAGAGCGAACGGAAAAAGCCCTGAACCGTTCAAACGAAAATCTGGAAAGACTTCCACAAACTATGACAAGCAATGCTCTCGCAACCACATAACAGTGTAAAGCAAACAATACAATGTAAACAAGAATATGCAAATCCATGCGAAGGGAGCCATCTTCTCCCACGGTGACTTGGTTGCTCTCCAAACTCATCTGTAGGGGGCCCTCGACGTCTTCTCCGGCTGCGCTGCCTCCGTGGCCTTGTACCCCAAGTACTACGGGCCCCGCCCGTTCTCCGGGAGGGAGGGAGGGCATCCCCCCCGAATCTCGAGCCACTCCCATACTTCCGCGGGAGTTTCAAAGAAGTGGGCCTTCCCTTGGGACATAACCTTGAGCTTCGCTGGGTAGAGTAGCATGTTCTGTAGCTGCAGCTCCCTAAGCTTTTGTTTGACTGCCAGAAAGGACTTGCGCTGTTCCTGAACCAATTGTGTATAGTCCGGATATATGGATACCTTTGAATTCTCGAATGTAAAGTCTTTGGTCTCTCTCTGCGCTTTTAGGATATAGTCCCTATCGCAGTAGTTTAGGATTTTGGTAATGAGCCCGTGGAGGGACTCCAGGCTTCAGGGGTGGGGCTAACGCTCTGTGGGCCCTTTCTATCACAAAGACGTCCGACAGACCTTCAGGGCACACCACCGTACAAATCCAATGCTCAAGAAAGCGTTCCGGGTTGCCCACCTCCGCTCGTTCAGGAACCCCCAGCACACGGATGTTACTGCGGCACGCTCTCCCTTCCGCATCTTCCGCCCTTCGCTCCTAGGCCTCCATCGTGGCAGATAGCTGTGAGACCGTCTTCGTGAGGGACGCGACCTCCCCTTGCAATTGAGTAATGTTTCCCTCCGCATCCGTGACTTTATCGGCCACCTTGCGCAGGTCAGTCCGTAGGAGGTTCACGTCAATGGCCACCCTCTCGATCTGTCGCTCCAAGGCCGAGTGAGACCCCTGTATCGCTTTAAACAATTCCGCCCGCAATGGCTCGTCGGAGGCTGGAATCCCCTCTTTCTGCCCCGACTGGCGCGTGAGTCTCTGCGAAGGGAGCCTTTGCGTTGTATATTGCGTTATGGTATTGGGCTGAGTAGCCCGAGGCGTTCTGTTCTTGCGCATCATGAGTTGTGACAGGGGTCTCCTCAGAGGTCTTCCTTCCACTAGAGTCTTCACACAGCAGAGCGCCTAGACGTCCCACACGTACCAGGCACCGGGCAGTTCGGACCACAGGCTCAATATCCTGACCCCAATCAGTCAGCGATGTTGAGTGCCAAGCCAGGCTCTAGTCTAAAAGGGGAGGGTAAGCCCAATCCGAGTACAGGTAGTCACCTCCTACACACCACCGCAGGACTTTTTTTTTTCTCGAGGTACTCACGCCGGCCAGCGCATGTCCGGACACTTCTGCCCAAGACCTGCTCCCCAGATTCAGCTGAAGGTCCCTGTAGTAGTAGGTCTCCGCTCACCAGGGGGGACGCGCCACTCAGACCCAGGAATCATCTCCCGGTCCGGGCAACCAAGACCCAGTCCTTCGCCGAGCTGCCGAACCTCGTTACTGCTTACATGCAGGGAGGAGGGGCCTCGACGGCGGCGAGCCTTCCGAGTTTACTCCACTCCCAATCTTCGCAGGCAGGATTAGTTCCCAGCCTCAAGCTGCGCGGCCCCGTCCTGCACCGGATAGGCCGCTGCTCCACCCCAGGGCCAAGAGTCGGCCAGGGTACAGTGACCGGGCCCCAGGCAACTGAAGCGGTCCGAACTCTGCGGCCCCCCCAGTCACTGCGGAGGTCCTTGGTGTCAATGGGCACTCTGGCACCAGGAGGTCAGCGTCTCTGCGGCCCGGCACCAGCTCCAATCCAGTTAGCCTCTCATAAATCCATTCTGCTCGCCAAGCCCTCCTCCGTCGTACTCTCCCATGCCCAGTGGGGCTTCAGATGGCAGCGGGCCCCCCGCGGCCTTAAATGGCAAGTAGCGCCCCCGCAAAGCAGGGCGGCTGACAGGCAGCAGGAAATTCAGTTCATACGGGCTCCCCGTCTCCAGGAGGCCCTGACGCCACTCCAGTGCCCCGGTGACAGCGGGAGGTCCCGATAACAGTGACCTCCCCCGTCAACCGGACGCGGCCGGAGCCAATCCGACGCCCCCGGCCTCAGTTCAAGGGGGTCTGGCGGTGGGCCAGCTGGGCCAGGCACTCCAACCGGCGTAATGCGTATGCACAACTCCTGGCTTTGAGTCGGCGTGGCCCCGTCCCAGAGCGGACAGGCCGCCGCACCAGCACAAGGTTCAAGTAGTGCATGAATACCGAGCCCCAGGACTTCAATAGGCTCCAGGCGCTGCGACGGTCCAGCTACTGCAGTGGGCCCCGATGGCAGTGGGCTCCCTCGCACCAGGCGTGTCCCTCCCCGCGGCCCAGCGGCGCCTCCGGGGCAATTAACTCCCCGCAGCACCGCCCGTTCTCAGCTCATCAGCTCCTGCAGGCAGGGGGCTCCCCGATGGCAGCAGGCTCCCCGGGAGCCGTCCGACCCCGGCCGCGACCAAGCCCGATCCGCGGCCTCAATTTGCCATATGCTGTCGCGCAGGGGCTGGCCACATCCCCCGCCACAGGCCAGGTGACGGGTAGCAAGGACTCCTCGTCCCCAGAGGATCCCAACGCTACTCCGGCGCCCTGGTGAAAACGGGAGGCCCCGATGGCAGTGGGTCCTCTTGCGCCCAGAGCAGGCTGATGCCGGGCTAGGCCGCAGTCCCCGACCTCAATTTCAAATAGATCCGGCGTCGGCTCCGCCGGTCAGTTCACTCCCGCAATCCGCCCGTCTTCCGCCTCAAAGCGGGCAGGGGGAGTCCAGCTGCCTCCAGTATCGTGGGACCCTCAACTAAGCGCCGAGGTGGGCTGGAAGGATCGTATCTTCAGGATTATAGCGGCCGCCGGCAGGGAGCCGAAGGAGCTCACGTCCTGTCGGCCATGCTGCTTGGCCACCCCTGCACCTTCATTTGCATAGTTACTGAAATACATAAACTTCAATGAAAACTGTAAGAACATTAAAGAAATGTAAGGTGCACAGTTATAATATCCATAAGCAATAAAAACTTTAAGTGACAGTTAAAAAACACGTTGGTGCTAGTGCAAATTGTTCCTAGTGTAAGGGATGCAGTCTGTGCAGTGTTTGTTGCCAAATAGACCGCTGCAATCAGTGCAAAAAGGTACTTTACAGTGTTTCTAAGCTGCTAACCACAATGGGGGCTTCCCTGTTCTCCCTAAGTTAAAGCACCCTCTGATCTTTTAGGTGGGTAGATGGTGCTAGGATCGCCAGCAAATATAAAGCTGCAGGCAGTTAATAACTAGACCTACGTAGAGCGATTACTGGTAGTTTTGTTCTGAATCCCAGATTAGGCGTGATCTTATGGTGACATTTTTTGCTTAACTAATGCAAGAAATCTTACTAGTCTGCAATTTAGTTGTGGTGGTCTTGGATCAAAGCCAGAACTGCTTGCCTCCTTGAGCGAATTCCCCTGTGGTTGAAGGGGATTTTTAGCAGCTGCCTCCTTTCCTTCCCCAGCTCCGTGCTGGAGCATAGTAGATGAATGATATCTCCCTGGCCATTTTCGCACAGGCTGCAAGAAGTTGGGATGAAGCCCGCAGTCGTATCACGGCAAGGTGAAATTTTAAGAGTTTTTTATTTTCCGTGATTTTGGGTGTCCTAAGTTGAAGTATTTTTGGCGGCTAAGATCCAATAAATACATGTGTTTATCCAGTATTGGGGTATCTTTCATAGATTCACATGCTTAGAATAATCCCCGCCGACGAGGTGGGAGTCTCGTGGTACAATAAACCATATACATTATTGTCATAATAACATTATACCATAGGCTATAGTGTATAACAAAGTCACTACATTAGCCTATCTTAGTCTTTTTGTAAAAAGAACCAAACTTGGAAACCAGCCAATCAGGCAGCAGGACCCTTAGAACCTTCCCCACAGAGAGGCAAACCCTCAGATCTTCTACCGCACCTCGTGTGTTAGGTAGTCTCCCTGAGTTCTGCTCAGTTTTTTCACTTAAACCTTTCTTCCTGAGAAAAAGCATGTCTGTTTCCAAGAAGAGTTTGTTTTTGGCCTGTTCTTCATGTGGGAAGAAGAGACTACACTTTGAGGACCCACATAAGGAATGTATTTACTCCAGTATTTGAGCTTTCATAGATTCACATACCTGAATCATTTCCCTGTCGTCGAGACGGGAGTTTCCGGTATATAAAAATGCAATGCTTGGCAGTATAGCTAACTGAAAAAAAAGGCCTGAGGCTCATTCCCTTTTGCAACCCATAACCTTTATGCAAAAAAAGGACCAAACTTTTCTCTTAGCCAATCAAAGCCACTCGCCCTATAGAACCCTCCTGAGAGAACCTTCTGCCCCTCAGATTTTCTACCGGCACGTTGTGCTAGGGAGTCTCCTTTGAGCTCTGCTCAAACTCTGGATTCCAACTTTGTAGAAGCTTAATTTTCATTCTATTTCTTGTGGATTTGAGAATTTGATAATCTATTTCTCATCTACATCCTTGAGAATGTCTGGAAAGGAGGAAAAGGGTCTTTTTAAAGCCTATGCCACCTGCTCTAAAAAGAGACTCTACACGGATGACCCACATGAAGACTGCATTTACTGTCTTTATCCGGACCACCAAGCAAAGGATTGCAAGGTATGTTGCACTTTCTCTAGCAAGACCCTTAGAGATCGTGAGGGACGCCTTTTAATTTGGCTTCAGAAGATCAAGGCCAGAAAGGAGGTGGTTTCTAGTGATAGTGACCAGGAATCCTCCTCTTCATCAAGGAGAGCTCAGAAAAGATCAAGATCTCCTCAGGCTCATTCCTCAGGGGACCGTCCTAAGAAGACCCTAAGAAACACCACTCGAGGGTCTTCAGGGCGTAGTCCTTCCAAATCTCCTCAACCAAAACCAAAAGAGAGCAAAGGACACACTTTGAGAGAAAAAGAATCCAAAAGAGCCTCTTCTGAACCTTCAAATACACCACCTTTGGCTCCAGCATCATTCAAAAAGCCATCCTCTAGTATTCCTGAGTATTCCTGGATCGTCGACTAAGAAGTCATAGTCTACGGTGACTAACACAGAGGTCCCGGAGCTACCATTGATTGTATTAGAGTCAGCGTCGACGGGAGCGTCGACTGGAGCGTCGACTGGAGCATCGATGACAGCAGCATCAACGCCGGTAACATCGACGACAGCGGTGATGTAGACGGGATAGACGTTGATGACAACGGGGTCGTCGATGGGGAACGTTGACGACGGTTACTATGTCGTCGGCGAGGAATGGTTCTACAGCACTGACAACGACGACAACAGCTTTGTCGACGGTAGTATCGACGACTATCTCGTCGATGGGCTCGTCGAAGAGACAAACTCCAGAAAAGAAGAAAATCACGCCAGCAGTGACTTCCCCGAGCAAGATTACTCCTCTGGACCTGACGCACCTTTTGGAGGAGGAAGAGTCGGATGAGGATGATGGGCCCTTCGGGTATGCCAGAAGCCCCTCTGACCTCCACGTAAAATATCAAGAAGATGACGATGAAGAGGGGTATGAAGAATGCCACAGCCTCTCACACCATCGCTACCAACAAGAGCCTCAGGAAGAGATGGTCGCAATGCCACCTTCAATGATGATGGACAGCAACTTAAACCACGACGTCGACATCGTCGACGACTACATCGTCGATGATGTCTTTTCAGTCTACGATGTCTATGATCACAACATCGACGATGCCGTCTGTTACAGCCATCTCAGCAGAATATAAATCACCATCGCCCTATATTTCTCCCACTTTGAAGCATAAAAAACCCACGCCTTTACAATTTACGCCGATTTTGAGCTCTAAATTATCGTCTACCAGACAATTCTACCATGTGTCACACATTTCACCTTTACCTCCTAGCCATTATTTGGAGGAATCTGAAGATGACGATGATCCCTATGGACAGGCACATGGCCCTTCACAACTCAGAATAAAATATCAAGAGGAAGATGAAGAGGAGGAATACTATGAACCATGTGAGTCTTTAAGAGGACCTCAAGAATAGTTCCATCAAGAGCCAGTGGTTCAAATGCCTGCAACTTTGCTTCAAGACCTTACGGCAATGTTGAAAGATTAAAATAGCTGTTTTCCTCCAGTTCCAGCTCCACAACAAGCTTCTGCACCTATGGAGATGCAAGCTGTGACACCTGCAACACCAGTTTCTGAGCCCCAGGTGGCATTGCGTTCACAGCTACTGCAAGATGATGACATGGACACGGTAGCAGAGGATGGAGAAATTCCTAATTCACCCACTACCGTAGATGAATGGGATGAATATCGGATCCCGACTCCAGCATCACCGATTCCTCCAGCTGCAGACACCCCTCCTGAGGACATAGGAGGTTTCCTTGCCATTATGGAAAGGGCATCTGCTAGGTTTCACCTGACCATGCCAGTGTTTTTTATATGATTTTAAAGATCTAAACAGGAAGTCTACACATGCTATCCCCATAATTGATCATATAATGGAAAGAGGGAGTAAAGATCATGAAAACTCCATTCTCCATTCCTGCAATCCTCCCTAGGATTGACACAAAGCGCCGGATGATACACCTGCCTGCCTTTCGGGTCACCCTAAAGCAGACTCCGTTATCTCTCAGGCAGCGCAGAGAAAATCTCTGAATCCGTCCACTCCAATAACAGCTCCTCCTGACAAAGATGGAAGGTGCCTTGACAACATAGGCAAATGCTTTACCACCATGGCAGGCGCTACAGTTCGGGCTACGAATTGAATAGCCATTGTAGGCAGATATGATTGACAATTGTGGTCAGACATCTCGCCCTACATAGAATATTTGCCTGATGACAAGAAAATGGAGGCAAGAAAAATTCTCACGGAGGGTGAAAGAGCCGCTTCCGAAGTCATAGATATCTCTATGGATATAGCTTCTCTCGGATTCCGTCTACTCGCAAGAGCGGCTACATTTAGATGTCAGGGCTGGCTTGAATCCACAAATTTTCGCCCTGAAACCCAGACGAAAATCCTGGATATGCCTTTTGATGGCGACCTCTTGTTTGGCAAAAATATTGATGACTCGCTGCAGGAAATAAAAAAAGGACACAAATACTGCAAGATCATTGGGTACGTTGCAGTATCGGAAGACACCATTTCGAGGAGCAAGAGGCAGTGGTTCCTACTCCTTTCTTGGGGGTTACCAGAAATACCAACAACAGGGTAAACAAGGTTCGATACGGATATAATTACCAACAACAGCAAACCTACAGGAATCCTCCAACGGCCTCCTACAGGCAACAAGGCAAGAGACCTCAACCTCAAGGCAGAGATTCTGCCAGAAGGCAGTGCCACTCCTATTGCACCTGTACCAGTCATGCCTCAAGTATTCAAAATTCCAAATATTTCCCAACATTTCAAAAATTGGATGAAAATAACCAAGGACAAGTGGGTATTAGATATCATAAAATTTGAACACACCCTGGAGTTAACCAAATTCCCACCCCATCCACCTCTAAAGAAAAACCCACTATCTTTTTCTACTCCGGAAAGAGGTAAAACCTAGGTTGTCAAAAGGGGTGATACAAAAAGTTCCTCTCTCTCAAACAGGAAAGGGATTTTATTCTCGTTTTTTCCTGATAAAGAAAAAATCTGGGGATTGGAGGCCAATCTTAGACTTGCGAATGCTGAACAAGTACCTTTAGAAGAAATCCTTTTGCATGGTAACACTCCAGGAAATTCTTCAGCTTCTAGATCATGCAGATTTTAGGACTACCTTGGATCTCCAAGATGCGTCTTTCCATATCTCAATTCATCCCAAACATCGAAAGTTCCTGAGATTCACTGTGGCAGTTGCACATTTCCAATTCAAAGTCCTTCCGTTTGGCCTGCACTCAGCTCCAAGAGTCTTTAACAAATTTCTAGCTCCAGTAGCAGCTCATCTCAGGCTGCAAGGCATCCAACTATCCCTATATCGGGACGACTGGCTAATAAAGGCTCCATCCTTTTGCCAGGCTTCTCTTGCAACAACGAAATGCCTGCAAATGTTTTACTCCCTAGGCCTCTCATTAAACGCCCAAAAGTCAAGCCTCTATCCTTCTCAAGTAATACAGTTTCTTGGAGCAAAATTAGGCACTATTCAAGACAAGGCATTCTTGTCTGCAGACAGATTATATTGCCTTCTCTCTCTGGCATCAGATCTTCGAAAAAGAAAGTTTGCTTCAGTGAGAAAGAGCAAATCTTTTCTGGGGATTTTATTGTCCGCAATTCTGCTAGTGCGTTAGGCGCGGCTAAAAATGAGGCCACTTCAAGAGGAACCGGACAATCAGTGGCTCAAGATATCAGGTCTGTTCGACATCGTTCAAGTTACTCCAGTTATGAAAGAAACGCTTTCTTGGTGGAGGTGTTCCAAGAATATCTCCTTAGGGCTCACTTTTCAGCCTCCAATTCCAGATTTTATCCTCACTACAGATTCTTCCCTGGAAGGTTGGAGTGCCCATCTTCAAGACCTCTGATTGAGAGGGAAATGGCCTTCAGCAATGGCGAAAATGCACCTCAACTTTTTGGAGCTTCGAGCAATCTCACTGGCCCTGCAGTCTTTTCTACCTCGACTTCAGGGATCTACAGTTTTCATCAGAACCGAGAACACCACTTGCATGCATTACCTAAACAAGGAAGGTGGTACAAGGTCTCACATTCTGTCCCAGGAAGCGCAAAACATCTGGAAGAGGCTTCTCTTGCACAATATCGCAATCAAGGTGGAACATCTTCCAGGAGTCCAGAACACCTGGGCAGATTCCCTCAGCAGGACAACAAACTTTTGTCGAATGGGAACTGGGTGAAACAATACTGGGCAATATCTTTCAGAAGTGGGGCAAGCGAAATCTGGATCTCTTTGCCACCAAAAGCAATTGGAAGGGCCTTTTCTGCGCAAGTTGGGAGCCGGAGGAAGGTTCCTGGGGGAACGCTTTCATGAACAGGTGGAAGGGAATCTTTGCTTACGCATTCCCTCCCTTTACTCTGATCCCGAGACTTCTACACAAGATGAAGAAGGAACCATGCTGCATGATTCTGATTGCACCGAAATAGCCACGTCAGCACTGGTTCACAGAACTTCTCCTCTCCAAGTGCTAGCCATTCCGCCTTCTGATACTACCGAATCTGTTATCAATGAACGAAGGTCAGATTCTTCATCCTTGCCCAGCTCAACTGCAACCCCATGCTTGGTTCCTGGACTCACAGATTTCAAGGATGTAGACTTACCTCAAGAATGCAGGGACATTATGAATAAAGCAAGAGCCCCTTCTACATTACAGGCCTATGCCTTAAAATGGAAGAGATTCTGTTGCTGGTGCTCTAACAACAACTTACATCCGCAAGAATGTTCTCCCGATAAGGTTCTGCCTTATCTATTGTCACTTTGAAAGTCTGGTCTGATGTTCGCATCAGTTTAATTGCATTTAGCAGCTATTTCTACATACAGAAGATCTTCAGGGATGGCATCACTTTGTTCCAATCGTCTCATTAAGCAGTTCCTGAAGGGACTTTTCAGAACTTTCCCACCTATTAGAGCTCCTCCTCCAGAATGGAGACTTAATCTGGTTCTGCAATAACTGATGAAACATCCATTTGAACCCATTCATAAAGCAGATATTAAATATCTCTCATGGAAGACAGCTCTAGTGTTGGCACTCACATCTTCCAGACGAGTGAGTGAAATACAGGCGTTCACTATAAAACAACCATATTTGAAATTGACTAATGATTATGTCCCTTTGCGAACGAATCCCACATTCATACCTAAAGTTCCTACTTCATTTCATCTGAATGAGCCTGTGATATTGCGGACATTCTTCCTTAATCCGTCTTCTGCGGCGGAGAAGTCATTGCATACTTTAGATGTAAAAAGATGCTTGAAATTTTACATATCTCGGACTGTGTCCATCAGAAAATCTGATCAGTTGTTTCTCTCGTATGGTGGTCCCAAGCCCGGATCAGCTGTATCAAAAGCTACTATCTCAAGGTGGATTGCATCCGCTATTCAATTCTGCCATTGAAAGGCAGGCCATCCATTGTCAAGCAAGCCAAAAGCTCATTCTACCAGGGCAGTGTCCTCATCTACGGCATTGTTTGCTGGTGTGTCTTTGGACAAGATGTGCCGGGCCGCAACCTGGAAGAGTGTACATACTTTCACTCTGCATTATTGCCTGGATCTGGCAACAGAGGCTGAGTCAGCAGTTGGACCAGCAGTACTACGAATCCTTTTTAGATAAGGTAAGTCTGATGACAAGAATATATTGTTTCTGATATTGTTAATATTCTTTATTGCATACAACTATTGTTGTGTATGCGTATGACTTACTCTTTCTTAACATGTTTGTATATTTTGCATTGGTTTGATATGGTATCTCTTGAACTTCTTATGATACCCACCATACACTATGCATATAAGTATTATTTACTGCTAGCTACTCTGATTCTAAGCATGTGAATCTATGAAAGATACCTAGGCTGTCCTGTTTTCAGTTTCTATTTTTGGTAAATTCTGGTGGGGTTTTTTCAGTGTTTTCAATATCTTAAAAAACAGTTGTCATCAGTGGTTACACATTTTCACTCCACAAAAAAACAACAGAAAAAGTGTTTCTCCTGTGTTTATGGAACGTTTTGCTTTTATCATTGCTTGCTTTCTGCACTGAAAGAACATGGTATATAGACAGTGTACGTATAGTGTATATGAGGTCCAGAGAGATTTTTGCAAATTAATCTTATTGTGGTACACCATCCTATACTTCTTCAGTGAGTCTTTGGTCATGTGCGCTTGTGCTTTCCTTCCCACGTAAACTTCTGTGAAAAGGCCCTCTCAGCATTCATAGCCCCTTGGGCTGAGAACTGTCAGCTAAGGGACATAGTTGGGATGACTCTTTCTTTGATGCCACATAAAGCACAAAATTATAAATATTTGCGTTTTAGTTCCTGGGCATAAGAAAACAGTGCACCAGAATGGACTAAAGTCAATAGCATCCCTCATTAACTCTGAAGATTGTAAAGATGCTTTCAGCATACCATCTAACAAGTGGCAAGGATCTCCTACAGGGAATCACTTCAGCTCGGGTATCAATTTTGACAGGTCATCACACAAACTTTTTATATACGTAGCTGAATCACTACAAATACAAACAATATCACTCCAATCTTTGTTGAACTTGGAAAGAACCTTTTTTGCAGATCATAACAAGTGACACTGCGTTCCATGTTTTCCAAAAGTCTGGTGTCACGTTTTCACCCCTATCCCAGATGCTTGGTGATATATATATACTTGTCGCTATACCTTGCATTTAATGTTTAAAGCCTGAGGTGTTGGCAATTCACCTACTATCAATACTGACCCACTAGAAACTATGGTCTGATGTATTAAGGGTTTTTACCCATTCGCTGTGGGTAAATGTGATGACATATTAGGAAAGATTTTTATGAAACTAGCCATTTTACCTATCAGTGAAAGAATCAAATGCAGCCAAAATATCAAATGTGAGTTTGATATGTCCTGATTCTCTACAGTTTATAAAATAATTAAACTAAACCTAAAACGTTAAACTAAACCCTGCATCTTTAGACCAAAGGCCATAAAACTGAAAAAAGTAAAAGGAAGAAGAAACAATATTTTAGTGGCATCCCTAAAGAACAAAACTCAAGCAGAATAATGTTAGCCAGTCTTTCTTACTGCTAGCTTGTACAGCAAAGTTACATTTTATTGAACCCTTCAGTAAGAACAAAATGACTTTCACTTTCTTTTTCCTTTCTTTGAATGGCATTTAGTTTGTGGTTGAGCAGGTGTTTTTTCAGTGTTTATATGTTTTCACCGGTGAGGGCTACTTTTCTTTCAGTGGGGTTTTATCCGTTATTATAGGTTTAAACCTAAAACCCCACAGCCTAAAGATACCCCAATACTGGATAAGAAAAGGAGTTACTTACCTGTAACTTCAGTTATCCAGTATTGGTATCTTTCATAGATTCACATACGACCCACCCTCCTCCCAGGAGAGGCTTACCTTATCATAATGGTATACTACTATCACTGGTGCTACGAAAATCTGAGGGTTTGCCTCTCAGTGGGGAAGGTTCTAGAGCGTGCTGCTGCCTGATTGGCTGGTTTCCAAGTTTGGTTCTTTTTACAAAAAGACTAAGATAGACTAATGTAGTGACTTTGCTATACACTATAGCCTATGGTATAATGTTATTATGACTATAATGTATACGATTACTCCCACCTTGTCGGCGGGGATGATTCTAAGCATGTGAATCTATGAAAGATACCAATACTGGATAACTGAAGTTACAGGTAAGTAAATTGTTTTCTGCCCTATCTGGACGATTGTCTGATCAAAAGTTTCAGCAAACCAAAATGTCTACAGGATACTAAAGCCACAATCAGTATTTTACACAAGTTGGGATTTACAATCCGTTCCATCAAATTCCACCTTACAACCTCTCCAGATACAGCCTTATCTCGAGTCATACTCAATTAGATCACAGCAAAAGCATGCCCCAATCCACAGAGGGTTCTCAATCTCCAGAACCAACCGGCTTTTTTTCAGCTACGTAGTCGCCTAACCGTCAGCAGTCTAAATGTGATGGCTCCTTGGAAAGCAATAGTTCCACATGCAAGCGTGCATATGAGACCCCTCCAGGAGTGCTTAGCATCATAATGCTCTCAAATGGGGGGCACATTAAGGATTTAGTGTGTGTTTTACCAAAGGTCGATCAGGCACTACTATTGTGTAACTCACAGCACATACAAATAGGAAAAGCCCTCAGGGACCCAATCCCACAGGAAACAATCACAACAGATGCATCACTAATTGAACATTAAATGTTTCAGCTGCTAGCCATTCAGATGGCTCTCAATTCGTTTCTACCCAACATATCAGAGAAAAAAATGTCCTTCTATGAACAGACATTATGACAGCACTGACAGAAATGAGAAGGGACCCATTGACTACAACTATCTCGGCTAGAACAAGTCTCATGGAAATTGGCCAACAAAAATACAGTCCACCTCCTAGCAACATATGTTTCAGGAGTGGACAACTCATTTGCAGGCCTATTAAGCAGAATGCATTAAGAAGTCCACGAGCGGGAAATCTACACTCAGACCCTACAAACTTACTTCTGATGGTGGAGGATTCTTCGCCACTGTTGAAAACGCGAAATGTCAAAACTTTGCATCCAGGCACCCACAATGCACTATGGATGAACTGGTCCGGGATAATTGCGTATGTTTTTTCGCCTCTCCCACTCATTCCTTACGTGGTCAAGAAACACAGACTTACTTCATTAACAATGATACTCATAGCTTCAACATGGGCATGTCAACCTTGGTACACAACACTGCTGGAGCTCTCCCTGGTACCTCAATAGAAGCTGTCCAACAATCCAGATCTTCTCTCTCTGTGGGTGCAGAGTTTGGCACCCCAGTGTTAAACACCTCAATGTTGCAATCTAACTCCTGAGGTCATATAATTTAGGTATCTAGAATTACCTCAAGAAAGCATGAACATTTTAAAGGAAGCCAGAAGACCAACCACAAGGTTGTTTTATGCAGCAAAATGGGAACGTTTTGTCCACTACTGCGCTGCAAATAACATAAACCCATCCTCCCCATCTGAACACCAACTTGTATGTTACTTGTTACATCTGCAAAAGACAGTTAGCATACACAGCTATTCGCTTGCATTTGGCAGCCATCGCAGCATACCTACAAAACAGAAAACACCAATATCTTTTTCGTATGCCTGTCATAAAGGCATCAAGAAGGGTTTTACGAGTACACCTCCTGTACCAACTAGAACCTGAACGTTGTGTTAACAAGGCTAATGTCCACACCATTGGAACAATGAAGAAATGCAAAATGTGTTATTAAAAAGTGGCATTCCTTGAGGCCATTACATCGCTATAGGGTCATCGAAATTCATACACTCGCTATTGAGGAACCTTACTTTCAAGCATTCTAAGACAAAGTTTGCATACACATAAACCTAAAGGTTGTATCGCCTTTCCATTTATATCAATCATTGGATTTACCGGTTTTCTTTTCAAAACCAGTAACAGTCTCCGAAAAAGCATTACGAACACTAGATGTAAAACATGGCCTTATTTACTATGTAGAAAGAACAAAAAAATAAAGAAAAACACAACAAATTTTTGTAGATTTTCCTAACTCACGAAAAGGTAATCCAATCTCAAAAGTTGGAAGCGCTTGATGGATAGTAAAATGTATACTAATTTGTTTTATCAAAGCCAAAACACAGCCTGCAATGTCAAAACCTCATTCAAGACGAAAAAAGGCAGCATCAATGCCATTTTTAGGAAATATCCAGCAGACATTTGTAAAGTGGCGACATGGATAAACCCACTCACTTTCACCAAACACTATTGTGTGGATGTGCAAGCCAGAAAACAGGCTCTGGTGTGACAAACAGTTCTACGCACACATTATTTCAAACAAATGCACCATCTGATGCCTAAAGCCATCACAAAAGAAGTGCTGCTTTACAGTCTATGCATAGCATGTATATCTGCAGCCAACACATGCTACAAATGGAGTATGTTACTTACCTTGTAAGCATCTATTCATAGCTCGTGGAACAGCAGATTTACACGCACCTTCCGCCTCCCTGGCAGGTATTAGATGGTGACACTAATACATAGAGCTATCAGCATGTTCAACAGCATATTTTAACTTAGCAGACTGTATATATCCTTGTTTTCTGTATTACAGGAAAAAAACATTACAATCTAACAAAGAAGCCATTGAACATGCAAAGTACCTCGAGGAGATACAACGCCGACCATAGAACTTTATTGAGAAAAATATCCTGCAGAGTCTGTGCCCAACACTAGACTGCAAGAGTGTGCATAGCATGTGAATCTGCAACACTACACACCACGAATAGATGCTTACAGGGTAAGTAGCATACTTCTCATCCAGCATTGGTATCTTTCATAGATCCACATGCAACCTCTCTTCTCTGCATCAAAGTTCACCACTTTCATGTATCCATCGCACTTGGCTCACATGACAATCATAATGCATGCAGGTCACTGGCATGTAAGGGAAAATGGAGTTCAGCGCACACAACTCTGGCTGGAGCTTTCTTCTTTTCCAGTGAGGTGATTGTGTACTAAATTGGCACTAGATGCAGCCTTTCAAACATGTTAAAATGTATAGTTCTCTCAAAATCATTATCACTGTTTTACAAGAGGCAGAGGCGGGCACGACTCCAAGTAGAACAGTATCTTTATTAAAAAATAATAAGTAAAGGGAGGGAGACAAGCTACATCTTGGCACCCCTAAAGTCACCGCCTAACTTCCCACCGAAACTTTGATCGCCCTGTACTCCACATTCTATTAAGGATTGGCAGTGCGGCTCACAAGCTGGCAGGAATATAGATATAACACTCCTCCCTGTTTGCACCCAAAGCATACGAAGTGTATCCATAACATAAAGTATTTTACAAGAAGAAAATGAAAAATAGAAACAAAAGAAGGATAAAAAAGTAAGAAATACAAAAGTAAACAAATTCCCACATACAGAGTGGGTGTGAACTCTTAATCCATAATAAAATCATTTAACTACTTTGGAAATTTTCAAATGAGCTTGGCTTGCTGAGTCGATGCATCAGTCACAAACTGGTTACTATTCTAAGCCTCTTGACCTTTACCTACATCGCTTCCCTTCTCTCCTTTCAGCCCTCAAGTCAGTGCCACAAGCACTGCAGTTTCCTGCACTTTGCCAACACGTGCCACATTCAACCGTTGACCTTTAGACAATTCCACAGCACTTCCATCCTCGCTCGCTTCTTCCACCAAATAAGGAAACCAAATTTCAGCCTACCTTACATCACTTTGCACGCTGGTGCTTTGACACACACTCATTCTCCTTTAATCAGATTTTGTATCCTAGTTCCTCTGACCTGATCAAAATAACCTACTTAACCAAGACGGTTTAAAAAGATCATATTCTGTCCTCCCTCTCAAAACTACAATAGGAGAAATACCTGCAACACTATATGCAATGTTGCGATAAGATCAGAACATTGCTTGGGCTGCATCAGCAACATTCATTTCAACAACCACTGCACCTGTGATGCATTCCGACACCAAACTATATATCCTTTCCTCTTGAACATTGCTTTTTTAGGTGATTTAGACTTCATCTTTTGTGTTTGATGCCTGCACCCTGTAAGAATTCCTTCATCTCTGTAGACCTAAATTTAACTCAGTTGTCTGAGATAATCTTGCATGGGAACCCTTCCCTTGCAAAAATATCCATAAGAAAAGTGACAACCCTGTTTAGTGCTCATCTCACAAACTTCACCTCCATCATTTTGACAAAAAATCCACTAGAACAATAATAAACCATTGCACACTCTGTAAAATATGAAAGGGCTCCAAGTAATCAATTTCAAACCTTCTCCGGACAAACCACTTCACTCATTAGTGATGAAAAACAAGATTTCTCTTAGCCTTTTCTTATTAAGGGTCATGACCTTCATGAGTGAGACGCAGTAACTTTCCTCTGACTGCAAAAGGAGAGACCAACTTGTCTGACTTGAACAAACACCCAGACTCCACAGATAACTCGGTTGGGACCTTGCTGTAGGATTGCAACTTACCCAAAATATGCTTCTTCCTAGGCCAACCATCCATCATGTATTCCATATCTTTCCTAAAACCTTATCAAGATCCAGTGCTCTCCTCCATTCCTGTATACTAACCTGCTTCCCTTCACTCCAGTCCACACTAGCCATCAAACAGTCCTATCCTGTTGATCCTCCAAACTCACATCAACATTGCCCTGGAGGCAAGGAGGCCTAGAAAGACCACCTGCCTTCTTTTTTCTTCCCCAGGTATTTATTCAACATCAAGGGTGTGGCGTTATGGCTAAGGCGGCCGACTTTGAAGCTGGGGAACAAGGTTAGAGTCTGGCGGAAGGTTCAAATATTCTGTGATTCTGGGAAAATAACTTAATCTCCTGTGCCTTAAAAAGGAATGTGTTCCTCTGTAATGCAGCTGTTGCTCATGTGAAGCGCTCTGATACTTTTGGTCGAGTTTGTGCTATATAAAACTGCAAACAAACAAATTTTGCACCCTATGCATCACGCTTACTCTGACCAACCTTGCAGTAGCTTTAGTTGAATGGACTTTAGAACCACTGATGATAGGCACTAGTGGTTTATGATAGGTTCCTAGCATGAATTTATTTCTCCACAAATTTGCCTTAAATTTGTCAACTTCCCAGGTGGAATTGAGCCTTTCCGGCTCAATTTCAGAATATAGTCTCTCTTGAGGCTTCAAAGTTTGTGAAGGCAAACACAATCACATGCTCAGATTCACTTCTGCCTTGGGACAGAACAGCCCCCAAACCAACATTACTCTCATCCACTGTGATCACCAGTGGCTTTCTTGATTGATATGGACTGAAGTGGTGCAGTAGACAACTTTTTTGCCCCACCTCCTGAAATGCACTTTTCTTGAGATTGACACCACACAAACCTGCCCTTTTTTTCTTTAAAAAGAGTATGTAGAGATTCAACCTTGGTGGCAAAGTTCTGAATAAACTTTGTACTGTACTCTGACATTACCAGGAAGTCATGCATTTAATCTCTGTTCTCTGGGGTTCCCACTTCTTCAATGGCTTTAATCAACCCTACAGTACCAGCCTTTTTTTAATAGGCAACTTTATATTTTTACTTAAGGAAATATACCCCGGCGCTCCAGTCATTTTATGCTATTTAGTGACATATATTTATAAGGTTTGCTGGAAGAACTTTGTTACTTGTTCACAGGTTGCACATATACACAAGAAAGTTATTTATGTTCAATGGTTTAATAATCTCATTGACAACATGTACGTTCCATTTCAATTTTTACAGAAAGAAAGCAAAATTATTTATACAAGGACTAAACACTTTGATGATCGTGTTTCCACGTCCAAATAATACAGCCGTTTTCAGTGAAAGACAACAGCCAACACTTGTTTCATCACAAAAGTGACTTTTTCAAGGCCGTATGACAGTAAAAAACATATGTTGAATTTACATTTACAGAGACTTAGTTGCCCTACCTACACTGAGTGTCAAAAAAAGACAAGAAAAATTAAGAAGTGAGCATACATGTATAAGCCCATAGGTGGGGGGAGAAAGATAGACAAGTGGATGATGAATCAGCAATGATTAGGGAATTAAGAGTGATGTACAGGCATGCAGATTGAACGATAAAGAAATCTCCCTTAGTTTCAAATAGTGGCTAGAAAGTAAACGGTCCAAGGCTTAAAGGAAGAAAGAAAAAACAGCAAAAATTAAGAGTAAAACACCAACTTTGGTAAGTCTCCCTACTAAATTACTAAATCAAGAGGCTGACCTTAAACATGTAAACTCGAGGCTGAAATAGGTAAGGAGGCAAATGACGCAAAGACAAATAAGCAGTCCAATCTCTAGGTGTCACACTTAGCTGCTATATATTTGTAGCAAGTGAGAGCAAGAAAATAAGTATTTTAGAATGGGAAGTCCCTGTGTCTATCTTAATATAAAGAGGAAGGAAGAAAAGAAATTGCTTTCTCTTAATACTCGGAACTTACATTTTCAACCATAATAATTTGCAATTGGTTTCAAATAGTAATAGAAGTATCAATCCAAAAGTAGAAGATACTGTGTGAACAATGTTTGGGCTCTCACATTGCACTGGAAAAAGGAATATATATTTATAAAGGAAATGTAAACCAGCGAGCTGGGGACAAGCACATGTAGATTAAAAAATGTTCTGTGATCACAATGTAAAGACAGTATGTCACAACCTGTATTCAGTTCTAGACAGTACAGGTACGGAGACCAAATAACGTTGATATCCATGAGGTTCCTGAACTTCCATAGGTGGATTTCAATATATTGGTGTCCAGCACATGAGGTGGAACACAAAATTGTAGACCAAACTAATATTGCATAATGGACAAGTTGTCCTCTTTTGTACGCTGTGTAATTGCTGTTCCGTCTATATAAACAAATGCGTTAGATAAAGAAATGAGGGTAAAAATTAATAACGTAAGTTCAAGCTTGTATTAAATATACATTATTCAAACCCATGTAAGCGTAGTACAATACGCCTTAATACATACATTCTTTGGCCCATTCCACGTTCTTTGGAGTTACAATTTAAAAATATTTATGTATTTTTTTTTATTTATAACGTTTTATATAGTGCGAACATGATCCCAAAGGATATAAGAGCGCTTTACAATAGGGTGGAAGGAAGGACATAAATGCAATATCGATAACAAGTAATAATAAGGAATGAGAATGCTCAAATAAATACAGGACAAATTGAGTCATGGAGAGTAATACAATAAATAAGTATATAGTGGGCTGTTAAGGGGGGCACACATGCTGTAGAAACGAGCAGTATCAAATGATGGTAGAATAGTTGTAGGATCAATGACTTTGAGCATGTGAATCTAGCTCAATTAAGGTAAGAATGTATTCATTAGGAATCTTTTGGCTTCCAGTTTGAAAGCAGTCGTTGAGGAGATCCTGCGTACTTCCGAGGGAAGAGAGTTCCATATCTTTGGGGCAGCACCGGAGAGGGCTCGGTGACAAGTTCTCTTTTTGTGAAGGATGAGTGGTTTCAAGAGAAAAGTGTTAGCGCTTTTTGGGGCTCTACCACCAAAGGATAATTCAGGCGTTTGCGCTAGGTACCTGGGAGTGTTGAAGTGAATGGCTTTGTGCACCGGAATGACAATCTTTAACTGGATTTGAGCTTCGTAGGGCAACCATTTAAGAGAGTTTAGGACTGGGGATATGTTCTCATTTCTTTTGGTGCCTGTAACCAATCTAGCCGTTGGGTTCAATGATGCCTTTAGTGGAGCCAGGGTGTATTTGGGAAGGCCACAGAGCGTAGCGCTGCTGTAGTCAAGCCTCGGCAAGACAAGCGCTTGGACCACCTGCTTGAAATCAGTTTGTGGAAGGAATGGTTTGACGTTTCTAAGTGTCCTCATCAAGTGGTTAGCTTCCTTACACACATTGATGATGTGGTCTTTCATATTCAGGTGCTTGTCCAGGGTGATTCCGAGAGATTTGGCTGAGTCTATGATGAGAGGCATGCAGTTGAAAGCAGTGAGGTGATTCAGCCAAAGGTCTGGCTTGGTGATGTGGTTCGGAGGAGAGATGATCAGGAATTCAATTTTGGAAGTGTTGAGCAGGAGATGGTTCTCAGTTAGCCAATTTTTGAGTACAAGTTAGGGTAGTGTTGAGTGAGATTATGTTATCCGGGGATGATATTTTCAAATAGAATTGCGTATCGTCTGCATACATATGGAAGAGAATGTTCGTGGAATTTAGTGAATTAGCTAATGGTTCCAAGAAAAGGTTGAAGAGGATAGGAGATAGGGCGGCCCCTTGGGGGACACCCATGAGTACTGGAGACGTCTGGGAGAGACAGTGGTTTACCTTGACTCTTTGTGATCTGTGGCGGAAGAAGGATGAGAACCATTGTAGCACATGACCAGAGAAACCCATCCTATTCTTCAAAATGGCTAGGAGGTTTATCTTGGTTAACCGTGTCGAATGCGGAGGAAAGGTCAAGGAGGATCAGGAGGCAGGATTCATTTAGTTCAAGCATTTTTAAAATGTCATCCATAACATGAGTGAGAGCCGATTCAGTGCTGTGCCCCTTCCGAAAGCCGGATATATGTTTTCCCTGTCATTTCTTTATTGAATGCATTTGTTTATATATAGGTACCGCCAATTACGTTGCATACAAATAGGACAACTTGTCCTTTATGCAATATTAGTTTGGTCTATCATTTTGTGTTGGACACATCAATATATTGAAATTTACCTTTGGAAGTTCAGGATCCTCAAGGGTATCAACTCCCGAACACATTATTTGGTCTCCATACCTGTACTGTCTAGAATTCAATACAGGCTGTGACACTCTTGTCTTTATATTGCGAATCACAGTACACTTTTAATCTACATGTGCTTGTCCGCCCCCACCCCGCTGGTTTACATTTACTCTATAAAACATTTTTTTTCCTTTTTCCATGCAAATTGAGAACCCAAACATTGTTGAACAGTATCTTCTACTATTGGATTGATACTTCCATTACTATTTGATACCAATTACAAATTGCTGGTTGAAAATGTAAGTTCAGAGTATTAAGAGGAAGTAATTTATCTTCTTCTTTCCTATTTTTGTATCAATGGACACAGGGACTTCCCATTCTAACATGTTTACTTTCTTGCTCTCACTTCTATAAATATATAGCAGCCAAGTTTGACACCTAGAGATTTTCCAGACCGCTTGTCTTCTCGTCTTACGCCTCGTATCTTACCTGTTTCAACCTCGAATTTATACTTTGAAGGTCAGCCTTTAGATTTAGTAATTCAGTAGCGAGGCTTACCACAGCAGGTGATTTACTCTTCTTTTTCATTTTTTTTCTTTCTTCCTTTACACCTTGGACTGTTTGCTCTCTAGCCAATATGTGAAACTAAGGGAGCTTTCTTTTATCACTCAATCTGCATGCCTTTACATCACTCTTAATTCCTTAATCATTGCTGGTTTATTATCCACGTGTCTATCTTTTTCCTTCACCTGCAGGCTTATACATGTATGCCCACTTCATTTTTCTTGTCTTTTCCTTTGTGAAACTCTGAGTAGGTTGGGACTCTAAGTAAATTATTACTCAATAAATGTAACTTCAACATATGTTTTTTACTGTCATACAGCCTTGAAATTGTCACTTTTGTGAAGAAATACGTGTCCGCTGTTGTCTTTAACCAAAAACTGCTGTACTATTTGGTCTTGGAAACGCCATCATCAGTGTTTAGTCCTCGTGTAAATAATTTAAAATAATTTAGCATTTTCTTTCTGTAAAAATTTAAATGTAACTTACTTGTTGTCAATGAGATTGCTAACCCATTCAAAATAACTTTCTTCTGTATCTGGGCAACCTGTGAACAAGTGTTAAAGTTGGTATATTTTCTAAAGCATATTGTAGAATGAGGGCACTGTTCACTGTGCACTCACACCCAAGGTAGTGAGGTGTTATTACCCTGAGTGGCACCATGTTTCATTACAGTTAATTTTTACTTGCCTAGTAGTACTATCTGCCCACTAAATGTGTTCGTATTGCGAGGTACCACATTTTCTTCCACCACTACATTCTTTGTTTGCTGTAAACTTTATATTTTTACCTTTGTTATTCAAAGCCTGTTTGGCTCAAGATTTAAAAACAACCTAAAATCATAACTTGTCTCTATCCATTAAGGAGGGCATTATTGGTATGAAACAAATAAGTAAACCTAATGAAACTGCATGCTCACACATTCTTGTAATTTTTCCCTTTGCCTTTTTTTTTCCAGGTCGATGATTTGTACAAACATGTGGAGGTGACAAATGTTTGTTCCGATGGAACTTTCTTCTGCCAGGTGCCCTCAGTAGGCCTGGGAAAGCTGAGTGATATTTTGCAACAAATAGAAAACTATTTTCATTGTAAAGTACGTGGACTTTTATCCTGTTTCAATGTTTATTTAGTGTCTTTTTTTGGGGGGGGGTTGGAATTTGGAACACATTTCACACTATTTTGAAAATTATGTTCAGTGACTGTTGAAGTCACTTACGTTAAACTGCTTGTTCGCATGTTTGTCTCAAACTAGAATGTTAGCAGAAGTATACATCTGTTATCATAGCACGTCAGTGTATATTATAGATCCAGTAATTAATATAGAATGTTTCAGAGTGTCTACTAACAAGTGGACTTGTGGGTCCTGCTTTACACAATTGCAGATCATCATTAAACTTTGACGGTTTACATATTAGTACTGTAAGGCACCAACAGTCACCAGCAAACTTATTTTCTAGCGGTGAGAAAGCAGGCGTCTGGAGTGTTGGGGCGAGGGGTCATGTTTTGCCATGTCACAAAGCAGAAAGACTTGAGTCAGGCAATATTGGTCAACGGATGCATCAAGGCCGCTTTCTCAAGAAACATATGATTTGGCTGAGGATCCTGTTAACCGATGTAGATCTTATGCTTGCTGATTTAAATAATGCCAGCCTATTTCTGTGCGATATACACATTAAAGTACAGTTCACAATCATCTGATCAAAATAATTAACAAAAGCAAACCATTGAGTTCCCCTCTTGACGTTTTTTTAGTGAAAGTCTTTAACAAGCATTTGCAATGCAATAGGTCTCTCATTAGGAAAGTTTGAGCT
Source organism: Lissotriton vulgaris (assembly GCF_964263255.1). Taxonomy (NCBI): domain Eukaryota; kingdom Metazoa; phylum Chordata; class Amphibia; order Caudata; family Salamandridae; genus Lissotriton; species Lissotriton vulgaris. The sequence goes on along the minus strand of NC_141689.1, from coordinate 1,380,970,824 downwards.
ATTGGTATTGTAAATGACACATTTTTCATTTATGTGTTGGGTTTTGAAAATAGCGAAATTAATAGCTTTGTCATTTACAATGGCAATTGTTATAACTTTTGCAAATGTGACACCTATAGCACTTGTAAAGCAATATGTGTTGTATTTACGGGTCTTAGATGTATTGATATTACAAATAACAATGGCTTTTAATTTTTTTAAAATAATTAATATTTAAAAAAAGTTACTGTAATTTATATTGGGAATAGCTTAAACTTTTGTAAATAACTTCTGTGAATATTATGTTCAGTGTATTTTATTGTGACGAAAATTAAAAAAAACAGAAGTGAAATATTAACATCTTTTTTTGACATTTGTAATAAAGCTTGAAACATTGATAGAACATATTTGAACCAGTTGTTGAATCGTTTCACAGATTGATGCTGTGGTAGCGCATAGTGATGCTGTTGCGCCCCTGAGTGATGCTGTTGTGCCCCTGAGTGATGCTGTTGTGCCCCTGAGTGATGCTGTTGTGCCCCTGAGTGATGCTGTGGTGCCCCTGAGTGATGCTGTGGTGCCCCTGAGTGATGCTGTGGTGGTGCTGAGTGATGCTGTGGTAATGCAAGAGATAGAGTGAGTGCAATAGATAGATAGAGGGCGGGCGATAGATAGAGGTGAGGGTTATAGATAGATAGATATAGTGAGGGCAATAGTTAGCCAGATAGATAGAGTAAGGGCGATCAATAGATAAATAGAGGGCCATAGAGTGAGGGCGATAGATAGACATAGTGAGGGCGATAGATAGAGTGAGTGCGATAGAAAGACATAGTGAGGGCGATAGAGTGAGCGCGATAGAAAGACATAGTGAGGGCGATAGATAGATGGAGTGAGGGCGATGGAGTGAGGGCGATGGAGTGAGGGCGATGGAGTGAGGGCGATGGAGTGAGGGCGATGGAGTGAGGGCGATGGAGTGAGGGCGATGGAGTGAGGGCGATGGAGTGAGGGCGATGGAGTGAGGGCGATGGAGTGAGGGCGATGGAGTGAGGGCGATGGAGTGAGGGCGATGGAGTGAGGGCGATGGAGTGAGGGCGATGGAGTGAGGGCGATGGAGTGAGGGCGATGGAGTGAGGGCGATGGAGTGAGGGCGATGGAGTGAGGGCGATGGAGTGAGGGCGATGGAGTGATTGATAGAGTGAGGGCGATGGAGTGATTGATAGAGTGAGGGCGATGGAGTGATTGATAGAGTGAGGGCGATAGATGGAGTGATTGATAGAGTGAGGGCGATAGATGGAGTGATTGATAGAGTGAGGGCGATAGATGGAGTGATTGATAGAGTGAGGGCGATAGATAGAGTGAGGGCGATAGATAGAGTGAGGGCGATAGATAGAGTGAGGGCGATAGATAGAGTGAGGGCGATAGATAGAGTGAGGGCGATAGATAGAGTGAGGGCGATAGATAGAGTGAGGGCGATAGATAGAGTGAGGGCGATAGATAGAGTGAGGGCGATAGATAGAGTGAGGGCGATAGATAGAGTGAGGGCGATAGATAGAGTGAGGGCGATAGATAGAGTGAGGGCGATAGATAGAGTGAGGGCGATAGATGGATAGATTGATAGAGTGAGGGCGATAGATGGATAGATTGATAGAGTGAGGGCGATAGATGGATAGATTGATAGAGTGAGGGCGATAGATGGATAGATTGATAGAGTGAGGGCGATAGATGGATAGATTGATAGAGTGAGGGCGATAGATGGATAGATTGATAGAGTGAGGGCGATAGATGGATAGATTGATAGAGTGAGGGCGATAGATGGATAGATTGATAGAGTGAGGGCGATAGATAGAGTGAGGGCGATAGATGGATAGATTGATAGAGTGAGGGCGATAGATAGAGTGAGGGCGATAGATAGAGTGAGGGCGATAGATAGAGTGAGGGCGATAGATAGAGTGAGGGCGATAGATAGAGTGAGGGCGATAGATAGAGTGAGGGCGATAGATAGAGTGAGGGCGATAGATAGATAGAGTGAGGGCGATAGATAGATAGAGTGAGGGCGATAGATAGATAGAGTGAGGGCGATAGATAGAGTGAGGGCGATAGATAGAGTGAGGGCGATAGATAGATAGAGTGAGGGCGATAGATAGATAGAGTGAGGGCGATAGATAGATAGAGTGAGGGCGATAGATAGATAGAGTGAGGGCGATAGATAGATAGAGTGAGGGCGATAGATAGATAGAGTGAGGGCGATAGATAGATAGAGTGAGGGCGATAGATAGATAGAGTGAGGGCGATAGATAGATAGAGTGAGGGCGATAGATAGATAGAGTGAGGGCGATAGATAGATAGAGTGAGGGCGATAGATAGATAGAGTGAGGGCGATAGATAGATAGAGTGAGGGCGATAGATAGATAGATAGATAGAGGGCGATAGATAGATAGATAGATAGAGTGAGGGCGATAGATAGATAGATAGATAGAGTGAGGGCGATAGATAGATAGATAGATAGAGTGAGGGCGATAGATAGATAGATAGATAGATAGAGTGAGGGCGATAGATAGATAGAGTGAGGGCAACGCCCTCTACGCCGGTACCACCGCCAAGCTCCAGAAGAGACTCCAGCGGATCCAGAACGCCTCAGCCAGACTCATCCTCGACATCCCACGAACCAGCCACATCACCGGACATCTGAGAGACCTTCACTGGCTCCCCGTCAACAAAAGAATCACCTTCCGCCTCCTCACCCACGCACACAAAGCCCTACACGACCAGGGCCCGAGCTACCTCAACAGCCGAATCAACTACTACGCTCCCAAACGCCACTTCCGATCAGCCAACCACGCCCTCGCCGCCGTCCCCCGCATCCGAAGAGCGACTACGGGAGAAAGGTCCTTCTCCTACCTGGCCGCCAAGACCTGGAACTCCCTCCCGACCTGCGCCTGACCCAAGACCACCTCTCCTTCAGGAAGAAGCTGAAGACCTGGCTGTTCGAGGTAGTAGCGGCACCCCCCCCCCCCCCCCCCCCCACCCCCCGCGCCTTGAGACCCTACGGGTAGGTAGCGTGCTATATAAGTGTCACTGATTGATTGATTGATAGATAGAGTGAGGGCGATAGATAGATAGAGTGAGGGCGATAGATAGATAGAGTGAGGGCGATAGATAGAGTGAGGGCGATAGATAGATAGAGTGAGGGCGATAGATAGATAGAGTGAGGGCGATAGATAGATAGAGTGAGGGCGATAGATAGATAGAGGGCGATAGATAGATAGAGTGAGGGCGATAGATAGATAGAGTGAGGGCGATAGATAGATAGAGTGAGGGCGATAGATAGATAGAGTGAGGGCGATAGATAGATAGAGTGAGGGCGATAGATAGATAGAGTGAGGGCGATAGATAGATAGAGTGAGGGCGATAGATAGAGTGAGGGCGATAGATAGAGTGAGGGCGATAGATAGAGTGAGGGCGATAGATAGAGTGAGGGCGATAGATAGAGTGAGGGCGATAGATAGAGTGAGGGCGATAGATAGAGTGAGGGCGATAGATAGAGTGAGGGCGATAGATAGAGTGAGGGCGATAGATAGAGTGAGGGCGATAGATAGAGTGAGGGCGATAGATAGAGTGAGGGCGATAGATAGAGTGAGGGCGATAGATAGATAGAGTGAGGGCGATAGATAGAGTGAGGGCGATAGATAGAGTGAGGGCGATAGATAGATAGAGTGAGGGCGATAGATAGATAGAGTGAGGGCGATAGATAGAGTGAGGGCGATAGATAGATAGATAGAGTGAGGGCGATAGATAGATAGAGTGAGGGCGATAGATAGATAGAGTGAGGGGCATAGATAGATGGAGTGAGGGCATAGATAGATGGAGTGAGGGCATAGATAGATAGAGTGAGGGCATAGATAGATAGAGTGAGGGCATAGATAGATAGAGTGAGGGCATAGATAGATAGAGTGAGGGCATAGATAGATAGAGTGAGGGCATAGATAGATAGAGTGAGGGCATAGATAGATAGTGAGGGCATAGATAGATAGAGTGAGGGCATAGATAGATAGATAGAGTGAGGGCATAGATAGATAGATAGAGTGAGGGCATAGATAGATAGATAGAGTGAGGGCATAGATAGATAGAGTGAGGGCATAGATAGATATATGGATAGAATAATTATGTGGCATGTAATTATGTGGCACTGAGTGGTATTTGGAGTGTATGTTGCATTGAGCGCAGTGTACTTATGTGGCATGCAATTATGTAGCACTGAGTGGTATTTGGAGTGTTAGTTGCGTTGAGCGCAGTGTAATTATGTAGCATATAATTATGTGGCACTGAGAAGTATTATGAGGAGTGTGTGTTGCATTCAGTAGAGTGTAATTATGTGGTGTGTAATTTTGTGCACAGAGTGGTATTTGGAGTGCATGTTCCATTGAGCGCAGTGTAATTATGTAGCATATAATTATGTGGCACTGAGTGGTATTGTGTGGAGTGTGTGTTGCATTCAGTAGAGTGTAATTATGTGGCGTGTAATTATTTGGCACTGAGTGGTATTTGGAGTGTATGTTGCATTGAGTGCAGTGTAATTATGTGGCGTGTAACTATGTGGCACTGAGTGGTATGTTGCATTGAGTGCAGTGTAATTATGAGGAGTGCAACTATGTGGCACTGAGTGGTATTTGGAGTGTATGTTGCATTGAGTGCAGTGCAATTATGTGGCGTGTAATTATGTGGCACTGAGTGTTATTTGGAGTGTATGTTGCATTGAGGGTGCAGAGTGTGTGAGGGTGCAACACGAAATGAAACAGGTGTTGCTTACTGGATTCTTTATAAAAAGTTCTAGTATGGACATTTGAATAAGTATTCATAGGAAATAGTCTAAAAAATACTTTTATTTCTAGGATATACTGACTTTTCATTTGCAACTTCTTTTGCATACTGGAAAGGGCAAACCTACATTTAAAAATTGATAGGTTTTAATAAGAATAACTTTTTGAGACCACCATCTCCAACAGCGGCACTGTCAGAGCTGGTCTTGTATATATTTCACAATTTCTGAATCAGAAAGCTTACAATAGAAATGTCACAATACATGGGGAAAAAACAATGAAGCACAGCGATGGCAGCAAAACAAAACAACCTGATACAAGTAACCAATTATCAGGCATAAAACCCTAACAAGTGACAAAGCATCATGACGAGGTGCCTCTTTTGGGGATACCGAACATTTCACGACTTCATTCTTGAGGACACCACACTAAATGCCACAAACAGGAAGCAGGCACAGAGTGGATGCATTTCCTTACCATGATGCACGTTGTGTGGGTGCTTCCCCTACTGCAGGGATGTGGCGGACGCAGAACACCACACATGTGTGTATGAGGAGGAGCAGGAGGGGCACAGGACAGCTCCTGGACAGGGATCGCAACCTCATCTCTCCAGTCAACTGATGGATGCAGTGCAACAGGTCCGCACAGCAGTGATCACTTCCCAACCCAGGAAGCAACTCAGTGACGCCAGGCGTCATGTGACGTGAAATCAGGCTAGCGCACGCGCAGTGTAACTCTACCCCAGCGCCTGTTCTACCCCGCCCCTCCCGAGACAGAAGTCTGTTTGAGAGCTTGTCTCTGCGTCTGAAGATGGGAGTATGGTCGGAGGGCCGAGACTGCGAAGAGACAGTAAAGGTGTTGGGTGAACAGCGTTGATAAGGCATCGTAGAAACGGGGACGAGCTGATGAAGGTAGACGTGCAATGGTGAGGAGTCATGGTGCCACTGTGGGGGATTGAGACAACTTTCAATTCAAATTGCCTCTCGTTTGGAGACCGCCACTCAATTACATGGTTACACACATTCTACTGTAAATCTTCTGTTCCCCATCTCAGAAAAGTGTTTTTAAAAACAGCAGTCTGAACGAAAACGTAGTTTGTTTTCAGCGTTCTCACCCAGATGATTTAAATCCCGAGGCGAAATGGGGGGGGAGGGTAGAGGGCTGCGGTGGCGTGTGTATGCATGCGTGTCTGTGTGTGTGCAGGGGGGGGTGGGGGGCGGCAGCGTGTGTATGTGTGCGCGCGCCTGTGTGTGTGCGTGCATGCAGAGGGGTGGGGCTGGCTGTGTCTGTAACGTTAATGCATGCGAGGGAAGCAAGTTAGTCTGCGCAAGCGCGGCTCAGAAGCGCGCTCCCGTGGTCAAAACTGAGACTGCAAAAGTGCGCGTCTGAGTCCTGTCTTCATTCCTAAGTACGGGTGACAATAGGTCTGAAGCGGACACAATCAATGCTTACGCATTGAATGTAGGTCTGCTCGACCTAAAAAGTGGTACTTCCAGGTATCACTCCACTTAGAAAGTCCTCTAGTAACCGTTTTCTTGTGTTGTGGACAATCTGTATTTGCTTTAAAAGGCAGTGTCACCATTTTGTTGAAAAACAAAATACCATGGAATAATCCTGCCAGCCTTTTTATCCACAGGATTATTTATAACCTCCCTTATTATTCTCAACTTTTAGAACAGGTTGTAAGTGTCCTGTTACAGACTTGAATTGAACCTAACTTGATACACTACGACCAGCAGTTAGGGTTTCATTGGTTTCAGAGTTCAGAACGTGCGACAACAAAAATTATCTATGATCTGTGTTTCCAGGCGGTGTGTTGTGCCTAATTTGGTTGGCTCAATTTGCAGCCTTTGCGTAGTCAATCATAAGATTATTCATAACATGTGAGTGAAATGTGGGTTTAGCGCTTTAGTGGCTTGATTTATTCTGTTCAAGAGAAAAACCAGAAGTCTGTCGAATTACCATTCATAATGCGACAATCTAAGTTGTGGCACCCAGCAACAAGTAGCCTTATCATCAATTCTCCTTAATATGTACCTTTGTCCTGTGAAGAGGCTGAGTTCAAGTAGCATCTTCTAGTTTTGTGCAGCTCATTCAAAACAAAATATTACCATCTTGCCATGTCATCCCAAAGGGAGCAATAGATTTGGACCGGTCAGTGGAGACTGATCGTTGGATGTGCGCATGTTAAATTCAACCCTGAAAAGACTGAGATCAGGCTGGTGTGAACACGGCCAACAAATTAGCTAAATAAATGTGTCCTTCAGTCCTAGACTCAAGTTCAGTTCCTTCTGTAAAGGTAAAATGGTATTTGGTTGGACTGCAATTGCTGTATAAAGTATCAAAAGATCAAATTAACAAGACCAGATATCACAGTCTTCTACCATTCTAGGGCTCTCAATAGTAATGTTGGGTTTCATAATTTTCCACAAAAGTTATAAAATGTTTTAGCTGTACTTCACTAACTTTGCACACTTTAGAATGAGCAGTTTATAGTTAACAAAACACTGTTTTTAAAGTGCAGCTGTATGGGTCCTAATTTGTTTAAGGTTGAATAACCAAGTGTCACCATCAGGTAAAGGTCTACACTGGCATCCATTTGAAGAACGTATTCAGTTTAAATTTACATGCATGATTTAAAAATACTGTGTGGCAATGAGGATCTGCATTCCTAAGATACAGGTGATACGCAAATAGTGTTATGTGCATGAATCCTATTTAGAGACCTTACACTACACACTGCAGGAAACGTAATACTCAACCATATGGGAGCTTACAAGGTTTTGATGAAGGTTCCCTGACCATCTCTGGGTCAATAAAGTGATCTGAATAATGTTCACCATGTAGCGACAAGAGGACCATATTTGTCCTCCTTTTAGTTCATTTTTTGTATTTAATATTACTCTCTAGACAACATTGAATTTTCATTTGTCACTCAAAGTATGTTTAAACTCACTCTCCTGTTCATTACAAACTATCACTATCCAAGTGCTCCATATTAAAAGCCCTTTCACTCTTCCGCCTCTGACGTTGGTTGGTGAGAGTTTTTATCTTTTTTTTGTTTTGTTAAGGAGACACATAGCATTAACATTATTTGAGGGCATGGCAAGGAAGTCTTGCAACAAAACTGAGTAACTCCATTGTTCTGATTGGAAGGGTCGTAGTTATTCATACCTATGTTATTCCGACCAGTGTATTTGTGGTTGTTATATACGTATTCATAAGTTACCGTTTTTAAAAATATCGACCGATAAGACAATAGAGATTGACGTTTTTCGGTTTGTGTGGGTCATCTATAGAGCTCACTCCTTCGGACTCTAAACTAAATTGAAATCTTACCTAATTCAAGCTCAACCTTTATATTTAACTTTTTGTTAAGGAAGGTTTTTCTATCGCATCTCCGGTAAAATCAGTCAATACTTGTAATCTCTAGACTCAGCGGGACCACACCAACAGTGAAGAAGAAACGCATTCACACAAAATATGGTATATTTGTTAAATCCTTCCAGGAAGGCTATACCACTTCGGTCCATTAGTTGATCTCATATTCCCTTTGGATCCACAAGACCAAATTATTTGGGGGTTAAATTGCCGCTTATGAAAAACACTTTGGCGCCACTAGATTTGCTTCTGGAGATGTCTTTCAGATCTATGTGGCTCCCTAAACCTCAAAGGCACAGACTGTTGGCCTAATGGCTTATTCCATCATCCTTGTCATGGTGAGAATTTGCTTCTCCATGTGAACTGCAGACCAGCCGATATTTCTCTGAATGTTGACCCTTACTACTTTTCTTTATGTGCTGTGCTTCAATAATGGCAACTTCTGAAGCTGGATACAAGTTATCTCTATAATGGGCTCTTCAATTATTGCTGTAACACTTAATACCTTTGCTCATGTGAATGATCTGAGCAATATACCACAGAATAAATAAGAGAAAAATGTGTGTTCGATGCAATGTGTGACTGTAGATACACATACTTTGCATACTCCTGCCTTCTAGTGTAAGGTACAGAGTAGTGCAAGTAGTTTTACTTCGAAGAAGTCTTTAGAGTCACAAGGTTGAGTAACTCCTCCTGGTTTTAATGCGCCTGGTAACCGACTCCGTAATTAGATTGTTTTTTCTCTGCCTTCGGCCATGTGTGCCTCCGCTCTGTGCTTCCCCTCCATTTTGATTCAACAATTCTCTGCTTCTTTTCCCATTCTTTGACAGTATTGTTGTCACTTGCGCTTTTCCTTCTGCGACTCCCATTAAAAAAACTCTGCCAGTTCGACTCCTTTCGACGGAAGCCACTTTGGGGCTGTCCCCTTCAGGGCCTTCCATGACCCTTGCTGCTAGTCTTCCCGAAAATGCTTCACTGTTAATGAAACTCACGCCCTTTCGGTTCTGTCCATGTTGCCACGCTGAGTACCCTCACTCAGACCAGCATACGGTGTGCAACTTGTGCTTGTCCCCTGAGCACAACTAAGGGGTCTGCAATGCCTGCAATTCCTTTGGTTCCAAAAAGACCCTTTGGAATCTGAGAGTTTGTTGTCTCGAGATGTCCTACAGAGGCAGCGAGGACTCTCCTGACATCGATCAACAAGAAGGGCGCCTTCACTGTCAATGGAAGTTCAGCCTCCGAGCTTGAAGAGGACTTTAAGGTAGAGGACATTACTCCATCTCAGCAACCTGTGCGTATACTACCCCCTGCTCCTGACCACCAGCATAATCGTACCAAAAAACATTTGGCACTGCTGGTACCAAATTCATAGGTCCCCTGGCCACCACAGCTATCTAGCCATGGTCATCACCAGAAGACCGCTAAAGACACCCGCCTTCGGACTTTATACTGAAAGCGCACGACAAGTCAAAGCCATCTAAATTGGCTTCCTCGGCCCGAGACTACCAACCAGCATCAAGTCAATCGTCGGTACCGAGCCGACAGTCGCCATCATCCACCTCGGCACCGAGTGTGCAGTCTAATTCTAAGCTGAAAGCTTTGAAGCCGAAGCAGTACAAGCAGACCTCCAAGCTCAGATTAGAGACATACGTGACACCAGTCCTGCACAAGTTACTGGAGAAACTAGACACGCACTAGAAGAATATTCTTATCCAGGCGCATACTGGACGTATAGTGGCTACACCTTCCTCTCCTCCACCACCTAAAAGGAAGGTTACTTATAAAGAAGCTTTAGGCATGCCAGTTCCTCTTCAAAGAAAGACTATGGGCAAAGCTTCGAGTCCTCCACCTCCCATACCAACTCCACCTTTACCACTTCCACACTCTGATGCGCCACCATCTACTCCAGGAGAGCCACTGGTCTCCACAGTCACACTGGTGGGTATGGGGAGTCACAGGGAGATGACCCCCTACTTACACAGATTTGAATATGTATTCTACATGCCATTCTCTTGAAGATTCTAACTCTTACCAGGAGTTTATAGTGCGGACTGATGCTTTGCACAATGTGGAGCTTCATAAAGATCCTTTAGATGATTACTTCCTCTTTGATACGCTTTCCTCCACATATAGGACTACACAATACTTGCATACTGAAGACTTATTTGAAATTTAAAGACCCTATTAGGGCGAGGGTTGTCACTGGGGTTGATAAGAAATGCAAACCAGGGTTCGATTCCCGCCTCGGCGGGTTTCGGGCTTAAATTCCTCTGACCGGATATTCTCGCCTCAGTGCTGATTCTAAGCATGGGTCCCACGCTGCAACTCTGGGCAATAGCTTGCTTAGTCTCCACAAAGGCCCCCTGATACACAAGGGATGCCTGGTTTCACCATGGGATGCCCAGGAGTGGACACCCCACAAGGAAAAGCCAGGAGGGGTTCCCTTGTGGTAGGAGTACAAGCGCCGGGATGCCTCCGGGTCACTGTTCGCGCTATACAAATACGCCACATTTACATTTACATTTCACAATTATCTACCCGCATGGCAATCAATTACATCAGACAAGTGGGTATTAGCCAGTATCGAACATGGGTATGGTCTGAAGCTTATTACCTCACCACCCAACATTCCACCTCTTGTTCACATGATGCCGCACGGGCATCAAACAAGAAGTTAAAGCTCTTCTCCTCAACAGTGCTATAGAGTAGCCCCTCTTCAACATCAGGGTTCATGGGTACTTCCTAATCCCCGAAAAGGACGGGTCTTTAAAGCCCATTTTAGATCTTTGGCCCATAAACGAATACAGAACACTTCCACATTGTTACCTTACAGGATGTCATTCCATTTCTTCAACAAGGCGACTTTATGGCAAGACAAGACTTAAAGGATGTCTATACTGCCTCATTCCAATACTCCCAACTCATCAAAAATATTTAAGATTTGTCATAGCAGGCAAATATTACCAATTCAAGGTTTTGCCATTTGGGGTAACCACTGCACCTGGAGTGTTCACCAGATGTCTAGCAGTAGTTGCAGCGTATCTCTGGACGTGCTGCCCAAAAATTCCCATACCTAGATGACTGGCTTATCAAAAGCAGCACTCTTCATGAGTGCCAACAGGACACTGAGATGACAATAGATCTACTCTACAATTTGGGATTTACTATCAACATCCCAAATTTCTTTTGCAACCATTGCAGATTCAACCATACTTGGGAGCAATCCTCAACACAGAGTCAGAATTAGCTTACCCCAATCCTTTAAGAATTCAAAACTTTCAAACCGCACTGCCTCAGTTTCAGACCAACCAACAACTCACAGTGAGGGCGGTCATGCGTCTCCTAGGGATCATGACTTCTTGCAATGCCTTAGTGCCCCACACAAGATTACATATGTGTCCATTACAAAAATGTCTAGCTTGTCAGTAATCATTGGGTCAGTTGATAAATCTAGTGTTTATAGACCCCCCCAACCCCACTCACAGTTCTCTGCATTAGTGGAACACCACCAATCTGTTGAAGGGGTGGCCTTTTCTTGGCCCTGTTCCTCTCCTCACTCTCACAATGGACTCATCACTAATGGGATAGGGTGCTCACCTCCAGCACCTGACAGTACAGGACCTTTGGGATGTCAAGCACTAATCTCTCCACATCTACTACCTGGAGCCTCAAGCTGTTCACCTAGCATTGAAAGGTTTTCTACCTCACCTGACTCACAAGGTTGCCCTGGTCCGGGCAGACAATATGACAGTAATGTATTATCTTCAAAAACAGGGGAGACTATCTGGAATTGGGCTCTTCATCGCCACATTTGCCTGTTGGCGGAATAACTCCTGGGACAGACAGCGACTTTGCAAACCTGCTCAGCAGCAGGATGCAGCAACAAGTCCGCAAATGGGAACTACAACCACAAGTCCTCCTACCCTACTCCCAAAAGTGGGGCTTCCCTCAAATAGATATTTTCGCCACAGCAGACAATGCAAAATGCCCAAGCTTTGGCTCGCGGTCTCCACATCCCACTATCCATAGGCAATCAACTATGGGTGAGTTAGTCAAAGCTATTTGCCTTCGCTTTTCCACCTCTCCCTTTTCTTCCAGTTCTAGTTTAGTAGCTCAGGCAGACATATCAAACAATGATCCTGTAGCTCTCACTTGGGCTTGTCAGCCTTGGTTCACAATAATATTAGACCATTCAGCAGTTCCACACGAGAAGCTCCCCAACAGGCCGGACTTCTCACACAAAATCACAGACAAATCAGACGCCCAAATCTCTCAACCTAACGATCTGGCTCCTGAGGTCATAGAATTTGGTTATCTAAATTTACTAGCAGATAGTATGAATATTCTTAAATAAGCACGGAAACCTACCACTAGGGCCTTCTATGCAGCAAAATGGAAACGTTTTGTTTGCTACTGCCACTCAAAACACATTGACCCTTTCACAGCTACAGAACAAAACATTATCTGTTATCTACTTCACTTTCAAAATGTGGATTTAGCATATACTTCTATATGCTTACATTTTGCTGCCATGGCTGCCTATCTTTAAAATAGACAACACCTTTCCCTTTTCAAAATTCTGGATATTAAAGCTTTCATGGAGGACTTAAACAAGTTATTCCACCTAGGAGTCTTTCACCTTCATGCAGCCTTAATATAGTGCCCCCAAGACTCATGGGACCTCCTTTTAGACTCTACACGCATGCCCTCTTCAATTCCTATCATGGAAGGTGGCTTTTTTTAGTCGCCATACCTTCACTCAGACAGGTTAGTGAGCACCAGGCATGAACCTTAGAAGAACCATTCATAGAAAAAAAAACGAATTCCTACCTAATTTACTCTCATAGTTTCACATCCATCAGTCCATTTAATTGCCAGTTTTTCTTTCTCAACCTGATTTTGTTGCGGAAATAGCTGTTCATTAGATGTCAAAGAGCACCTATGTTCTACATTGATAGAACTAAAACTTTCAAAAACTCCACGCAACATTTTGTCGCCTTTTCACCACCACACAAAGCCATCCCCATATTCAAAGCGTGCATCGCCAGATGGATATTAAAGTGCATTCAGACTTGCTATGCTAAGGCTAAATTACCTTTACCTGTTCCTTCCAGAGCACACACTTCTTGCAAACAGGGCGCGACCATGGCCTTTTTAGGAAATATTCCCGTACCTGGCATATGTGAAACAGCTACATGGTCCACACCACACACTTTCACCAAACATGATTTGTTGATGTTTTAGCACGCCAGTAAACAAATGTAGGACAGGCAGTGCTATGCACTTATTTAAACCACAGCAACACCACAGGTTATGCACCGCTTTTTAGGAGGGACTGCTTTACAGTCTATGCAGAGCATGTGTATCTACAGCCACACATGCCATTGCAATATGTTACTTATCCTGTAAGCATTTCTTCGTGGCTTAAAGTGCTGTAGATTCACATGCGCCTAAGCTGCTTTTCAGACACATGTGGCCATTGCACTTGTTTACATTTATTAGTTTTCACTATTTATACATTTAGCATGGTCATCATATTACTTGCACACAAACACGTGTTTTTTTTTGTGTATATATATATATATATATATATATATATATATATATATATATATATATATATATTTCCCCCTTGTGTGGCTTCTAGTCTTCTTTTGACGGAAGGAGGTTTGTGGCATATATATATATATATATATATATATATATATATATATATATATATATATATATATATATATATATATATATATATATATATATATATATATATATAATGTGTGTGTGGGTGTGTGTTTTTGAGGCGTGTGTGTACTGTAGATGCACATGCTTTGCATAAGTCCCCCATCTAGTGTTGGACTCTGAGGATTACAAATTGTTTCCAAAAAGTTTCCTTCGAGTCACGGGGCTGTGTGACAACTCTTGGTAATACAGCGCATGGTCATTGACGCCATCTTCAGATTGTTTATTTCCGCCGGCGGCTTTGTTTATTTCCGCCGGCGGCTTTGGATATAATATCTGGAGCTTCAGTTTGAGACTCATTTGTGCTCCCTTTGATTCTTTAGTAGCTGTACTCCGCAGTTTTGTCACAATTGGTTAGTATATTGCGTCCAAGCGATCACCCTTCTGCGTGGCAGGTCTTCGGCTTGCTCCCTCAGGTCTCGGGCATCCTTATGATTCCAACGTCCTTTGGAGTATGACCTGCTAATGGAAAGCACTCTGTTCCGTTTCTTTCTGAATTTTTACTCCAAGTACCCTAATACTGACCAACACTCCGTTTTCAACCTTTGCCTCTTGCCCGATCATCTGGAGGAAAGCTATGATGCCTACAAGTCTGTTAGATCTAAAATGACTCTTCGAGACTGACGTTCTTGACACCTAGAAATGCAGCGGAAGCAAGAGGATGATGTACCTTCAACAGGAGGAGGGCGAAGAAGCTTCAGCAGTATAAGAAGAATCACTATCGATCCATGATTGAGTCCCAATCGGATGACAACTCGACCACTCTTCAGCCGGCACAGAAGCAACGGACAGTGGTTACTTACTTATACCCCTGATCCTAAGCCCAAAGCATCTTCTCCGAGCAAAAGACTCCTCACGGTCCACCATGGCGCGCACTAAAAAAACGGATTAGGAAGCCCCGTCCTCCGGCTCGGCTCTGAAGATTGAGCCTGCAGCAAGAGCCTCCACCGCCTCAACATCTCGGTCTGCAGTCCCACGATCTTTGGTCTCTGCACTGAAACAAAAACAGTCCATTTCGTATTTGACCATTGCTCGAACTAAACTGAAGCTTCATTTTGGACCTAAATCTCCACCGGAGCCGATCCTAGAACAGTTTCAAGAATGGCTCGACTAGAAACAAAAAAGCTCCAGATTCAGCCTGGAAATAAAAGAATAGTGTGCCAACCAGCAAAACCTCACTCTTGTAAGAAGCAGTTGTCTTTTGAAAAACCTGTGGATGTTCCCATTCAACCTTCAAAGAAGAAGAGGAAGGATGCTGCCACGAGCCCATTGCACATCCCTATTCCGCCTTCACCTACCTCACAAACACCACCTCCACCATCTACTTCACTACCTCGCTCACCACAATTATCAGAGGCAGGTGATATGTCGGCTCATTCACCAATAGTAGAAGATGATCAGGATATTCCACAAAACGTACACCCAGGATATGCTTGGGATGACTGACATTGAACCACAAGGGGATAAAGCCCCTGATCTTTATCCCACACGACCATCACCACCTGGTAATGCTTCTGCATATCAGGGTTTAATAGCACAGGCAGCAACTTTCTACCATGTCCCCTTATATTAAGATACAATAGAGGGGATTTTCTTTTTGAGCCTTTGTCTAATGCCCAAAGGTGGGATCTATATTTACCACACCTTAAAGGCATGACACTTCACGCAGACAACATTTTAAAAAGCCCAATCAAAGCGTTATTCATAACACCACACATTGCCAAAAAATAAATTGCAGTACCATCAGATCCTACCTTTATTAAAGGTCAATTAACCCCAGACTCTTTAGTAGTCACAAATGTAAGGAAAAGGGATAGCTCCCAAGCAAGCATCAGGAGACGTACCATCTTCAGGGAAAGCATCTAAACTAATACATCCTGCTGGAAAACGTTTTGCTGCACAAACCGCTACTCATTGGCTTGTAGGCAAAAACCAAGCTCTATTAGCAAGATACGACAGAGCCCACTGGAACGAAATGGACGGGCTCCTCAAACACCTTCCAGAAGAACACAGAAAAAGGGAACTAAAAATGTTTAATGAGGGAAAACTCATTACCAATACTTCCACTAAATGTGCATTAGATGCAGCTGACACCGCATCTACACTGTATCTACACTACTATCCTCTAATGTAGGCATTCAAGGCTGCAGATCTCAGGAGTTAAGCCTGAGGTACAACAGGCTATTCTAAATCTACCTTTTGATAAAGAACATCTCTTGAGACCTCAAGTGGATATAGTCCTTGAGAAAATGAAAAAGGACACAGAGGTCGCAAAAATCAATGCGGTCTCTACAGTTAGGCTCATATCATGGTACCTTTCGTAGGCCAAATAACAATCAAGGTGCAAGATATGCCACCTCATACGCCACTGACTCAACATCGAAAACAAACCTCTTCTCCAAAAACCTTTTACATGCGTTCTAATAAAGGGAACAATACCCGCTCCACCAATAACGAACAATGACTTCCTTACCATTCCCGCAGACCACTTAACACCTGTTGGGCGTCATTAACAATTCCTCAACACTTGGAAATCAATCACAACAGTTCAATGAGTGCCAGATATTATCCAACATGGTTACTGTCTGCAGCTCATTAAAACTCCTCCAGATATTCCACCTCGCAAACACAAACTGTCCATTCAACACCAAACTCTCCTGCAACAATAAATAACACCTCTATCACAAAAAGGAGCAATAGAACCAGTTTAAAGACCATTTAAGGCAGCAGGAGTTTATTCAATATACTTCCCTAGCGCAAAAAAAGATGGGTCGCTACGACCCATTCTTGATCTCAGACCATTAAGTCATGACTTCATATCAGAACTGTTCCATATGGTCAAACATGTACATGTGATGATGCTGTCAAGTGTGGAAACTGTCACGGTCCATTACACAGCAGTGGCAGAATCTTCACATATAAATCTTTTTAACCCTGCCGTGGAGGTAGCATATTAAAACTGAGTTTTGACACGCCTTGGGTAGTTTTGATCACAGTCCTTATCACGCACACTCTACCCTATATTCACAGACCCATACTTACCCTTATGGCAAAAATAGAACATCTCCGCCAAAGAACCCTAAAGCGGGGCCTGTGGGGCATTGCAGCGCCGGTCCCATGAGGAGACAAAGCCCAATGATGAAGCATGACACCCATCTTGGTGTGTGAGGGCTCTATCTTCCATTTAGGAAGACCCTCCCCTTAACTGCCTAATGTCCAACTATACGCCACAGTAGATATCTTTTCTCCTTCCCATAGAAGCAGATATCTCTTCCTTGTATCCAGTTATATAATATATACAAAATGGGACAAGAGGGGGCACACACTCTCAAGTTGTCTGTTAGCACAGAAAACTCAGAGATTAGCAATACAGCCTAACATTCACCTTCTAGCAGAACGTGCCCCTGGGACAAGCAATCAAATTGCAGACGGTCTAAGCAGGAAGCAGCAACAAGTCCACAAGTGGAAATCCTCCCCCATGCCCCCCTTCCCATGGTTCTTCTACCGTAATTCCAAAGATATGGGTTCCCACCAATAGATCTATTTGCAACAAAAGGACTACTGTTCCCAGTGTGCAAAGCGGCTAAGAGAGTGCAAGCCTGGACCACTAGGGGGGCCACACATTGAATAACGAGTCAGTACCTCATTTGTAACAAGCCCAGGAAGAAGAGTCTCTGTGACTCTAAACATGTCGGCAGGAGTAACACATCCGTGAAGATGGTGGCGAATGCTGAATGGAGGTCCGGATGGACAGGCGAGCTGAGTGTGCCCTTCTAAGCTTTTGGGCATTTTGATATATATATCAATCTCTATGGCGCCGGTTGACGAATCTTCGCCAAATTTTCAAAACTATTGGGGCGCTCCGGTCAGCTCCTATCTTGAAAGTTTCTGGGTGATTCAGCAAGTGGGGGCTGAGAAAAAAGGGGGGGTCCCAAAATATGTTTTCTCCATGTTAATTCCCATAGAAAACTTTAGACACAGCTACAGCCCGAACTGCTGAACGGAATTACACCCAATTTGGCACAAAGGTAGCCCTTGTTTCGGAAAAAAACTCTTTCTGTTAAATGGTGTAAATCCGTTCAGTAGTTGCTGAGAAAATCAAAAAATAAAAGTTTTGATATATAGAGGCACGGTGAATCTGCGCACCCTGCCGATCACGAGCTGCATTCTAATTGGCTGTCAACACTTCAAACCAGGAAGTGTTAGCAGCCATCTTGTGCAGAAGCACAGGAAAGAAGTAAAACAGACGTGCAAAACCAGAAAAGGGGGCAGGGTAGAAACACCCTGACCCCCTAGGCCTGCTCAGGGGGTCCCACAAGGACACCCACGGCCCAAAAAAGCATATTTTTTTTAATCGACCGAATTCGCGCTGGGTGCGCAGACCCGGCCGAGAAAAAAAAAAAAAAGCGTGGGCTCCCGCTCTTCGTTTTAATTGAAGCCCCCGGGTGGGCCAGTACCCGGGGCAGTAAAAAAGTGTGGTGCCCCCCCACCTCACCCCAACCCTGCCCAGGGAACGGCCACCCCGCCCCCCCCCCGGCTTGTATTTTAAATCTGCGGGGGGGGGCTTGTCGCCCTCCCCAAGCACCGGGAACCGCCACCTCCACGGGGCACTAATATTTTAAATGTGGGGGCCCGTAATGGACCCCCGAGCCCCGGGGACCACCACCCCCTGGGGCTTTGTCAATGTTGGGATGGGGGCCACGCGCCCCCCCCCTCCTGGAGCCAGTGATGGCCCTGGGGACCGCCACCCCCCAGGGCCGGCTCCTGCAGTGTCCCGTGGTGCTTCTGGGACACTGCTGTTTGCAATGACAGGGCGGGAGCCGCGTGGCCACGCGGCCCCCCCCTCCTACGAAAATATAAATAAAGGTGAGCCCCGGGGGATGGTGTCCCCTGGGCCAATAGAGGCCTTAGGAGGGGGGGTGGGATGCAGCCCCCCTTCCTATTAAAAAAACCAAGATGTTTGGCCATGCCCCAGGCTATGGGACCCTGGGGCCGGAATTGGCCACGGGAGTGGGGCCCACGCGGTCCCCCTCCCATTTACATTTTTTTTTTTTTAAAGGGTTTCAAGCCCTGGGGGATGGGGTGCCCTGGACACACAAAATAGGAAAGGAAGGGGGGCCACACAGCCCCCCCTTCTTAAAAAAAAAGAGAAAAAAACAGCGACATCGCCGAGGCCTCGCCCCCCTCCCAGCATCACTCTGCAAGCGCGCCCTATGGCGCATTTTAAGTTGGGAAATTAATTACCCTTCAATACTGGGGGTCCCTGGGGGCCAACTAGCCCACCAGGTACCTCCAGTAAGTTCCACAGGGCTGTGTTGCAGAGAGGTGGTCCAGGCCACGCCCCTTTTTACACCTTTCTGCAGCGGAGCTCTGTGGCACTTACTGAAGATACCTGGTGGGCTAGTTGGCCGCCAGGATTGAAAGGGAAATAATATCCCAACTTAAAACGCACCACAGGGGGCGTTTGCACAGTGGTGAAGGGAGGGGGCAGGCCTGATATGACATGTGTGCAAATAGGCCCTGTGGTGCGTTTTAAAGTGGGGAATTAATGCCCCTTCAATCCTGAGGGTCCCTGGGGGCCAACTAGCCCACCAGGTACCTCAGATAAGCGCCAGAGACCTGCGTTGCAGAGAGGTGGTCCAGGCCATGCCCCTTTTTACACCTCTCTGCAACGCAGCTCTGTGGCGCCTACTGGCGGTACCTGGTTGGCTAGGTGGACCCCAGGGACTGTCTGTATTCAAGGGGACTTAATCTCCCAACTTTAAACGGCCACAGGGCGTGTTTGCACACGTCACCTCAGGCCCCTTCATCCCTTCACCACTATGCAAACGCGCCCTGGAGCGCGTTTTAAGAGGGCGTTATAATCCCCATGCCCCTTTATGTACTCAGGGCCCTACAGAGGAGGTCATGCTAATCACAGGGTACCCCAACGCATAGTGTTCCCTAGTGTATTTAGGTGTTTTTACTGTTTTCTAAGTGTCTTTTAGCATAGCACTGGCTCTAGGCCTGGTTAGTCAGACAGTTACCACAAGTACCCGTCTGAAAAAGTTGTGGGCACAGGATGATTTTGCAACAAGGCCTCTATCTGCTCCTCTGTTGGTTCTTTCTACACATGTCTTGCTTTTTCCGGCACTTTTCTTCGTCTTTGTGGACTTCTGTTGCTTCTTTCTGCATTTCCTTTGCTTCTTTCTGTGCGTTTTTTCTTCCTTCTTCACATGTCCTACCTCTATAGGCATAGTTAGAAACTAGCATTTAAAAAAGCTTTGAAATTCACTGAAAAAAACCATAGGTTTCAGGCAAGTTATAGTTGGAAATTAGCATTAAAAAAAACCTTTGTAATTCACTGAAAAAAACATAGGTTTCAGGGGCGTTATAGTTAGTTGGACATTTCACTCATACAAAACCATAAAAATTCCTCTGTTACTGTTAGGTCTGCTAACTATAACTCTCGCATCCGCAATGCACTTCTGATGATGTGACATATTACATCATTCATGACATGGTCAGTGACATTACTGATGACATCTCAAATGACATCACTGAAGACATCACTGATTACATCATCCACGTGACAATCTGATTCACCTCATTACACACTAGTATAACCTTTGATCACTCACTGTAAAATAGAGTACCATATTTGAAACCATTGACACACCAATAAGTTACTACCTATCCACTCATTGATTCCAAATTCTACACACACAACTACCCATTCACCCACGGAATCACTTATATATGCAGTCACTGATCAATAGAACACTATCAAATGCACTCGTACACCTATATAGACGTTGACACATCAGCTTTCATCCTAGTCTGTTATGCAGTCATCCTATTCACTCATGAAAATAATCAATCACACTTACATTTACTCACCTACACAGTTATACACACAACACCTCATTTATGCATACACATAGTAACTCATAGTTGCTATGGTAAAATATCACTATTACAACTATACACTCATCCATACAGTTACTCTTGCAATCACTGACTCTTACGTATACTTATTTATATACATCAACTCTCACATACAATGCCTTTTATTTTTGTACTTTGTTGGAGATGTACCACTGAGACATATATTTGCGCACCAACACACAAATAAACACACCCAGTCACCCAAACAACTGTTTCCACATGCACTCTTAAACCCATACACCTAGTCAGTCAACCACTCATACATCCTATGCATAGTTACACACCCCTCAACCAACACACACACATTCAGTCTCCCATACAAATACTCAGCCAACTAATCAATAACTAATATAGACACTCATGTAGTTAGTGACCAACCGATGCAGCAGGTTATACAACAACAGAGACAGTGATGCACGCATTCACATAGTTTAGTTACTAACACATGTATTTAGTGAGACACGTTTAATTACTCACTTAAACAGACAGCTATTAAATCCTCCATCCAGACAGTTATATATCCACTCAATCTTCAATACAGATTGGTGTGTGTATATATATATATATATATATATAATATATATTTAAATATGAAACAAAACCAACATTCACTGGATGATGTCATCAGTGATGTCATTTTAGATGTCATCAGTGATGTCACTGACCAGGTCATGAATGATGTAATATGTGACATAATCAGCAGTTCATTGCGGGCGCGCGAGTTATAGTTAGCAGAACTAACTATAACAGAGGAATTTCTATGGTTTTGTATGAGTAAAATGTATATATATATATCTATCGTACTTACATTCTCAGATACCCACAACAAAACAATCTGAAGATGGCGTTGATGACCATATGCAGTATTACCAAGAGGAGGAGTTACACAGCCTCGTGACTCTGAGAAAACCTCTTGGAACAAAACAACTTGTAATCATCCGAGCCCAACACTAGATGGCAGACTTAAGCAAAGCATGTGAATCTACAGCACTACGTGCCAAGAACAGATGCTTACAGGGTAAATTACATAATTTGTTTTTTTATTCTGTTTATTAGGTAATAATCAGCAATTTGCCCGGAACAAGGGCAATACAAAATAGCACATCAATACCCAAATAGCACATCAATACCATGTACAAATATGTGTTGTTCTCCTTTAAGTAAACAGTAGTAGGTGTAAAATAAACATGAAACATAACTCAGTCAATGTAATGTCATCAATGATACAAGGAGAGAAGTCCCAAACCCCCCCTCCAGGCTCATCACCCTCCCAGAAGTGTTCTGTATTGCTGTATTTCTGCTCCGAACGATTAGTCCTTGTGGGACCCCGCCCCATCTCACCCCTCTCACAATCTGTGTAGTTGACTACAAACTTTTCTCTACAGCTGTCCCGCTCACTGTGATTCAGAAGCAGATAGTAACAATCTTGTACTCCCCACATCGTGTCTCTGTGTATCAAGGGACTCTGCTCCCTGTGACTATGTGGCCTGTGTATTTATCCCATCCCGATCACCATGCTTACTCTCCGGTATTGTGGCCTCGGTGTCAAATGGACCTCCTGCATGACCCTGCCAATTCCTCTAAATCTGTATGCCACAGTGTGATGGGGGTGCTCTAGTAGCCATCCACCCGATGTCTAGTCTCCTCTACACCAGTACCAGGGCCAATTGTAGGAATTTACAGTGTATCTTCCGTCATCTGGGACTTCTGATAATGCCAAGCAGGCACATGTGGGGCCTCTCTTCTAACATGATCATAGTCCTCCATCTCCCTTAGCTTTGCCACTTCCCACTGCCAGTACTCCTGGACCCTCAGGCAGTCCCATGCCCTGTGCATGAAATTGACACCCTCACTCCCACACTTAGGACAAGTCGCCCCTTTACCGAAGTATATCTTGCTAAGTTTAATAGGCGTGAGGTACATACGGTGCAGAAAGTTAAAGTGAGTCAGTGTAAATCTGGTGTTGCAAGAAACCGTCTTTACCTGTTAGCATATCGTGTTCCAGTACGAGTCAGTGAGCTATTCCGGCAGTTACTCCCCCCATGCCCGCTGTGCTACCGGTTCTGTCCGAGCTCTGCTTTGAGTGTTTTGGAGAGATGTTACTAAATGTCTAGCCGACCCGACTGTCAGTATTAAATGCAGTGTGTCCATCACCTGAGGGGTGGTCGGGAATTCGATCCAAATCTGTCGTGATGTGTGCCTCCCCCACGATCACCACCACAATCGCCTCTCGCGCCTCTTCAAAGGTAAGAAAAGCTCCCTTCGGTACAAATCCAACATCATTTCACAGCCCCCTTCTTTCCAGCTCATCACAGTACTTACACATATTTTGCACTCCATTCTCACCTGCCTGTAGGAAAACAGTGTAATAATGAAGTCTATGTCCATGCGCATTACCACCAAGAGGAGTCCCTCAACTGTGTGACTCAGAAGGTTTCTTTGAAGAAAAGTAACTTGCACAACTTCAGACCCAACAGTAGGTGCCAGGAGTATGCAGAGCATGTGAATCTACAGCACTACATGCCATGAACAGATGCTTACAGGGTAAGTAACCTATTCCTTACTTATCTCAAATGAGCTTATGGCCTCTGGTAGCAACAATGAATAATTGAATGTACTTTTAGTGAAGAAATTTGAGATGAATAGAAAATAAACTAAAGTCAAGGTTAGGAGCTGGCCTATATTTGTCTGCTATTCAATGAATAAAGAGAACAATGAAAGTAAATGGTTTTAGAAAGATGGCAACTCTGTAAAGGTGCTAAACACAGAACTGCACCATGTAGGTAGCTAGCAGCTCCAATGTCACACAATGCATTTGTCGGGCAGTGTGTGAGTGCGTATGTTTGTTTTGCAAACCTACTTGAAAACAAAATTAAAGGAGAAGCCATTACAAAACTCAGTGGAAGGCCACAACCCAGAAAAGTAATATCGTAATGACTTAAAAGTCTGTGAATAATTGGGATTATTTATAGTTAAAACTGGTTTTTATTGTGTTTTAGAAAGTGTTCTCATTATGAACAAGTACTCTCACCTACATCCAAAAGGTCGGTGAGGAAAGTCAAGTAGTTAGGGGGTGGCATTGGGAGTGGTTAACCTGGAGGAGGTGAGGTATGGGGAGGGGGCAAATGGCAGAGAGGTTGTAAACCTACATTGGTCAGTCTCTGTGAGGAGCAATGTCAGTGTCAGATTAAAGTCTGTTTATTAGCAACAGTGACAGAAGTCAGCTCAAGTCTTTATATATTAGGCGTGGCCTCAGCTGCTGTGAGCCGGAGGACTTGAAAATATATACGGCAAGTGAGTTCTCGAAACTCCTGTGCTAAGAATCATATGCATGGTGCCTAGGTTTCATCAAATTGTGGCAGTGTGTTCTCCTTGGAAGTTGTCATTTTTTCCATTCTCACTAAATCTAATAGTTTGTCACCAGTCCAAATGGGTCAGTGTTTTGATTATGCCCCAGTGAGCTAGAATAACCTGCTTTGCCGTACAGAATGTTAATATCATTGCCTTGCCTCAGTAGGACCAGCAAGGGTATATTAGTGCGTTGGACATACCCAGAAGTATGTAATTGGGGAAATGGGGTTTGTGTGAAAGAGTTTCAGTGTCTTTAAGGACGTCGTCCAAGTATTGTTTCAATTTGGGACAGCACCAGAGGATTGAGTGAGGGTGCCTGTCTCTTTAGGAATTCCAGTATTTATCAGAGGTGCTGGGTTTCCACATGGTGATTTTGGCAGGTGTATGGTACCAGTAGTGTGTTATTTGAGTAAGGTTTCCAGTCCGTATGTGCTGCGAGGTGGGATACGGACTCTGTGAAGGATTTCTAACCATTATTTGGGTGTGCAGGTGCGCTCTGGCTCTAGCCTCGCTTGTCCAAGTGATTTAGTGGGTGCTTTTGGTTTGTTTAAGAAGTTGTAGATGTCCGACAGTAGTCTTTTGTCTTCGGACTCGGTGATGATCCATTTCTCGAAGGCTGTCTTTTTCCTACTTGAATTTGCGTGGATGTGTGGGTAGGTGACCCAGTACTTGATGATTGGGTATCTCCATGGTTCTTTGTCACGCAGACCAAAGTCAGCTTGTAGTTGTGGAAAGGTCTGGAGGCCGGTGTGCGTGAACAGATCGGCAATTCTCTTGCAATTGGCATCTTTTTTTTTAATAAACATCTTTTCATTGTTTTTTTTTCCTTGTGAACATTTCTACATCAGCATCTTACATCTATTCTTGTCGCTAATCAAGTACATTGCTATGTTGCACGCATTGTTCAGTTAACCATTCAAAACATACTCTTGGTACAACATTAATGGAGTCGCTATTGGTTGCATGCATAAATCGGGCGATCCACAATTGCACATATTCAACATGTTTCCGAGATCCACATACAGGATTGCATGATCACAACTGTACATAAGGAAACAATACTTTTTGCAAAGTTCAGCCGATTCCCGCACCCTTTCTGACCAGTACAGGTATCTACCGTCAGGTCATATCACGTCTAGGGGCCACCTGTCAATCATACCCGCCCTTCATAGTTCTCTTATATCTTATTACTCTTCACCTCTTTGAAGAGCCAGTAAATAGCATTGCAATGGGGCTGATATATCCTTGAGCCTGGAGGCCATTGGTAGTAGTTCCGCATAAGTCAATAATCTTTTCTGGCACAGTACTAGGTCAGCGACCCATTCCTTGAACTTGGGTGCACGCCCCCTTCCCCAACGGCACGCCACCTTTATCTTGGCCATAAGGAGTGCTAGCGCCGTGAATTTGCGGTGCTCAGGTCAGAGTGGCTTGACATTTCCCAACAATGCCATCAATGGTGTGGCTTCTACAGGTGTGTCAATCATTTCGCACAGTGCCTGAAATACCTGGTCCCAGTACTCTTTTACCTCTGGGCACCCCCATGCCAGATGTAGGAAGTCCGCCCCTGCTCCGCAACACCTATCACATCTATCATCCTCTCGTAACTTGAACCTGTACATCTTGGCCGGTGTGTAATACAGTCTGTGTAAAAATTCATAATGAATTAGCCGAAGTCTGTTGCTGGCTGAGACACGCTATGTTTGTAGACAGCTCCCTTCCCACTGCTCGTCAGTTAGGACCAGCCCCAGCTCCTCATCCCATTTCCTTCGCGAAGATGGTGGTGTCGCTTCCACCTGTGTGTGTATATCGTGTGATATAACGACACCACCCTTTTGGGTGCGTCTTTCTCTAATATGAGCTGTAATGGAATCAGTACTGGCCGTTCCGCTGGGAACTCAGGAGTAATCGATCTAATCCCAGTTTTTAATCAGAGATAGACAAATACATCTAGCAGTGTCTTCTGTGTTGTTTGGAGCATGTGGTCAATGCTACGGAATTGCCCTGCATGGTATAGGTCTCCCCAATTATATACCTGAGTCCGCTTTTGGAATTTCTTAAAAATCCCCTCCTGTAACAATGGCATAGCGGGGTGGTAAGCAAGGGGTATTAGGGGGGAGTATACCTTGGGCACGTTTAGCATACGCTGTATACTCTGCCATGCTGCTATTGTGCCCGTGAGAGCATTGGCTGACCTGTCTCTATCTGTTACTACTACATATAATGCTCCTTCTATTGGTGTGGGATGCGCCAGCCAATATTCAGCTGCTACTTGTGGCATATATGTTGGTCGCTACACCCAGTACCAAGCGTAATGGGCCTGAGCGCACAGGAAGTAGAGCTAAAAATTTGGAATACCAAACCTGCCCTTCTCATGAGGCCTCGTCATCACCTCCTACTGTAATCTAGGTTGCTTTCCTCCCCAAACTAGTCTTATCTCCGATTTAAGAAATTTAAAAAAAACTCACCTGGATAAAAGGGGATATTCAGGAAAAGATCTAGCAATCGGGGGAGCACCACCATCTTAATCAAAGACGCATGTCCCGCCATGGATGGGGTAGCGCCACCCAACGTGTGACACAATCTGCTGTTTTAGTTATGGCCGTGCCGTAGTTCAATCTCATAAGCTCTTCCTTATTTCTAGTGATTCTTATCCCTAAGTACTTCAGTTCCTCGTCGCACCACTCCAGAGGAAAGTCTATGGAGAAGCGCGTCGTAGCTGAGGTCAGTGGAAAGATGCATAATTTTCCCCAGTTTATTTGAACACCCCAGAGCTGCCCAAATACTATAAATTCTCCAATATCGGGTTAAGGTTTTGCTGAGGGTCGCGAATGTACAGAGTGATGTCATCAACGTATAGTGAGACTAGCACCTGGCACAGATTACATCGAATGACCTTGTCATTATGATGTTGTCTTAATTTAGCCGCAAGCGGTTCGGTCGATATTGCAAAAAGCAATGGGGAAAGGGGGCACCCCTGCCACGTCCCTCTAGTGATACTGAAAGTCTGTGATGTTTGTCCGTTAACGAGGACCTTGGCCACCGGCATGCAATATAACAATTTAATCCATGACAGGAACAGTGGGGGGAAGCCCATGCGCTCCATGACTCCAAAAATATAGTCCCATTATATGGAGTTGAATGCTTTGGTGGCATCCAAGAAAATGGCCGCAAGCGGCAAGTCAGGCGAGACGTTATTTAGGACGGCAAACAGCGTCCTAAGGTTGTGGGAAGTAGCGCTGCCAGGCACAAAGCTCGACTGGTCAGGTAATATCAAGTTTTCCATTAAAAGGCTCAGTTGTGTCGCAATTAATTTGGCCAGAATTTTTGCATCACAATTGAGGAGCGATGGAGGTCTATAGGAGTCACATTGTGTTGGCTCCTTCCCCGGCTTAAGCAAGGACAATATGAGCACCTCCCTCATGGAGGCTGATAAACGCCCCAACTCCAATGCATCTTCGTAGACTGCTCTAAGAATAGGGGTGATCATGTCTATGTATGTTTTGTAAAATTCTGCCGGAATGCCACCTGTGCCCATGGCCTTCCCGATTGTAGACCCATGATAGCTTCTCGTATCTCATCGAGCTCAAACGGTGCACACAGAAAAGCCCTCTCCGTTCACTGAGCCAGCCCAACGCTACATCCCCAAAAAAGCCATCCAAGTCAAGTGCCTTTACTCTTGTAGTGGTGTAGAGTTTTTTATAATGCTTCAAAATGGTATTAAGTATATTAGGTGTCTTGACAGATCCCTCCGTCCGGACCACCCACTTCCATTGCATAGTTGTTACATCGAGGTTGCCTTACCTTCTGCGCTTGTACCTTGCCAGGCCTATCCCCTTCCCCATATTGCCGCGCTACCCAATGTTTCCGTCGAAATTGTACCTCCCTCCGAGCCTCCTCCATATATTCTGTGAGCTTCTTTCTGAATGCCGCTTGTGTGGCGCCCGTTCGGTCCTCCGCAAGTTCCATTTCCAGTGCTTTTAGTTCTGTTTCTAATGCCCGCAGGGTATTTAGTATGTCCCTAAGGACTCCGGCCCCCTTAGCTATGCAATATCCCCTGAGTGTCACCTTAAAGGCTTCCCAGACTATCTCAACACTGTCGACCGAGTCCTTATTGCACTTAAAAAAAATCACTGATCTCCGCTTGCAGCTCCTCCTGGAAAACGGTGTCAAGCAAAATAGGGGCATGCAGTCGCCAGGGACTATGAGGTGTGCTAAAGTCGGCAGTGAAGAGTCACAACACTACTGGTGCATGATCCGAATAGGTCCTGGCCAGGTGTTGCACCGTGGCTACCGCGGGAACTGAACCTCTGGACACTAAAAAATAGTCTAACCGGGCCCATGATTGCGCCTGGGCAGTAAAATGCGTGCCTTCCTTCCCGCTGGGAAATTTGTGTCTCCAGGCATCAGTTAACTGGTAGGCAGTAATGATATCTTTTAGCACTCCCTGCGCTTTGGTGTAATGGTGTGGGGCGGGGTGCGATCTATCTAAACCAGGACTACAAGTCAATTAAAGTCACCTCCCCAGATGACCTGAGTGGAATCAATCTCAAATATATTAGCCCAAAGAGTGTCGAAGAACCCAGGATCGTCCGTGTTTGGCCCATAGCAACATGCAAGCGTGACTGACGTTGTACCCAACTGGCCCCACGCTGTGCCCTCTCTTGCAGTTGGCATCTTGCCTCGCCTGGTGTTCCTGGCCGATTGGAGCTGGTGGAGAATCTGGGTTACTGAGTGAGTGTGGATGGATATGTGGAGATATGTATGTATGTATGTATGTATATTGCAGTATGCAGTGTAATATATGGACTAGAGATTCATGGACTGCCACTCTTGTATATAGTTCTGTATATAGATCTGTTTTGTAACATTTTGATATGATGAATAGGTAATTGGATTTGTACATAACATTTTTTGAAATAATGTTTCTAATTTTTTGTGATTATGCGTGATTTTGCCTTATGCCCCAGTATGAATTCTGAAGATTATGTAATTGTATATTGCACATATTTTGATGTTGCTCTAACTGTTTATTAGTATCAAGGATTATTCACGTGCCCATCCTGGGCATAATTAGCTACACGTGTTAAGCCCATCTGTGGGCGTGACTGATATTCTTAGGAGTAGTTATTTATACACTCTAAGATGGCGCCTATCATGGGCGGTATGGGACGGATTGAGCAGTCCCCCTTTTGTTTCAATGTCGAAACTCCTTGTTTGAATAGTTAGAGAAATGGCGCTTCGGTAGACATAGAAGAAGGTCTATACCGAAACGCGTCAATTTGTTTACTTGTGCAAGTTTGCGATTAATAAATCTGTTGAACAGCCCCTGTGAGTGCTCCTTTCTTCTTGACGGAAGTCTTTTGTGAGGAGAGTGGCGCGGTATATGTATGTTTATGTGTGTATATATCACTGGCTGTTGTAGAAACGGACTGTTTCTTCGTGTTTTTTCCAAGTGATTGGATGAGCCAGGGTCCGCCAGAGGGGCGTGGCTTGGATGCCGAGGAGGTAGGCAGCGCGAGCTCGGAGCTCCGCGCCCGATCCTGAAAAACATCCTGAATACCTGATCGGACCCCAACGAAACTGATATAATCCGGTACTGGAAGGTGCCACGGAGGGTCCGGCGCCGACGGCGGTCGACTCGAGGCCGTTCCCAGCCCGGTATTTAAATCTGAAAGTTGGTCTCAGGCGTGAAGTCATCGAGCTAAGATGGCGGCGGTGGCCTGAAGCACGGGGACGACGGAGTCACGAGCCCGGATCCCCTTTATGGGCTGCTGCTCTTTTCCGCTGAGAGGTATAGACGGACATTTCTGACCTCCTTCGGGGACCTAGAGTGGACCTTTCGTGCGCTACCAGCTGTGGATGGGAGCCGAACCCTTGGTAGTGGTGGCGACAACATGGCGACAGCCCAGTGACGATCGCCCGGGCTCTCTGAGCACGACTGCCGCCGGACGGACGGCTCAACGGCCCATCGGAAACCCTAATCCCAAGAGGCAGCTTTGGCCCCAGAGTTTGGAGTGGTGTTCAAGGCATGGAACGCAGTGGGCCTTCCCACTACTGCTACAGGGGGACTTTCCTGAGGGCGAGGCCCGGCAAAGTGGGGAGCGAGTACAGAGGCGGCTTTGGGACCACCACTCTCTCCGGCCCAGATGGGGAAGCCGAAAGGGAAGGGGGATGGTGCGACCGACACCGAAGCTACAGAAGGAGCGGATCGGGACCAGTCGGCTCTGCAACGTATGCAAGACCGTATCCTGGAGGCCATCGCCACCACAAAGGACGCCTTGCAGCAGGACATAGCCCAAGTGGCGACGGGCTTGGGCCTCCTGAAAGCTGACCATGATAAGCTTAAGGACAGGGTGAAATCCGTGGAAATCACGGTTCAGGAATTGGCCCCGAGCCATGCAGCGGTGAAGGCGCAGATGGCGGATGTGATGGATCGGTTGAAGGTGCTGGAACGGAGGGCTGAGGACGCGGAAAACCGGAATAGACGCAACAACGTGCGCCTCGTAGGCCTGCCGGAAAAAATCGAAGGAGATGATATGGTGAGCTATCTCGACAACTGGTTACGAACTGAGGTGGCGCCGGAGGGATTGTCCCCCTTCTTCTCCCTTGAGCGAGCACATAGGGTGCCAGCGCGTCCGCCGGCCCCGGGCCTCCCGCCTCGCCCAGTGGTGTTCAAGTTGCTCCATTACAGGGATAGAGACTGGTTATTGCAGAGAGCGAGGGAGGCAGGACCTTTTCAAGTGGATAACAACAGGGTCACTATGTTCCCGGATTACACGTTTGAGACTCAGAAGCTCAGGGCCAATTTCTTGTCCCTTAAGCGGGAGCTCCGTGATGAGGGCATTAAGTACTCCCTGCTCTTCCCAGCGAAGTTGAGAGTGGTGGTGGATGAACAGACACTCTTCTTCACAACCTCGGCGGACGCCTGGGCCTGGTGGGACACCTACAAAGCGGGAACAGATGGCGCCAAGGCCAGGGAGGAGGAGGCTAAGGTGACACAACCGATCAGGAAATCTCAACGGATCAGGAAGAACCGCAGGAGGACCGGCAGGCCATTGGTGTCGCAGACGGAGACGGAGAGGCAGGCGGCCCTGCAGGCTGTGGTGAACTTATCCAACAATACCAGGAGCCAGTCCGGGAAGGGCACGGAATCGGAGGACCCGGCACGGGCTCAGAGACAGGACTCTCGGAATTTGGTGGAGCCCGAGAACCTATTGTGACGCCGCAGACTTCGGAGGAGATCCTTGAGGCGTGATACACTGGACTAGCGGAGCAGACTTGCTGGTTGGACACCGGGGCGTTGTGCCTGTGGCAGCGGAACACTGTTTCTTGAGGTTTCGGGGCGCTATGATGTGGGGATTGTGGGGTGGAGTGTGCGGGACTGATTTGCTTACACGAACCTTTCGCATTGATCCGCGCCCTACCGGCCCTTCAGGTCATCGCAGTGGAGACTGCGAACGTTACTGTCTTTCTTTGAGGGGTGGTTGGGAGTGCTAGTTTGGATGGGGGTACTTCCATTTGCGGGGGGGCCTGTCCTGGGGGGGTGGGAATTGAGAGCAGTTGGGGTTGCTCTGGGTGTTGTTGTTGGATGGGGGGGTTTGGTTTCCTGTTTGGAGAGGGTGGGGGGGACAATCGGTGGTCGAGGAGCGTGCAAAGTCAATGACTTCTATTGTTCGGTCTGGATGGGCGAAGAGGAATGGCTAGTACCGGGGCATTGAAATGTGTGTCCTGGAATGTGCGGGGTATGCAGTCCATGACACGTAGGCATAAAGTTCAGGCGTACCTCAAGCGTAGGGGGGTGCATATAGCGTTCCTGCAAGAAACGCATCTTAATAGGCAAGAAGGGATTGCGCTGCAGAGGCGATGGAGGGGGCAGCTGTTCAACACGACGTTCTCAGCTTTTGCAAGGGGGGCGCTAATTTGGATACGGGCGGGGGTCCCCTTCCAGGTCACTAAAACACTGGTGGACCCTGAGGGTAGATATGTGGCGGTGGAGGGGAGGCTAAGAGGCAGGGTAGTGTCTCTCTGCAGTGTGTACGCTCCCAATGTGGATTTGCCCGCATTTTTGTCCGCACTTTAGGGTAAACTGGCGAGCTACTTGGCGGGGCCGGTGCTCCTGGGGGGGGATTTTAATTCGGTGGCGGATGTGGTTTTAGATAGGTCCCATCCCCCGCTGCGCGCGTCCCCAGCACATAGGGTGGCCAAGCGCAGGCTGGAATGGCAGGAGAGTTGGGCTCTTACAGATGCATGGAGGGCATTGCACCCCACCACTAGGGATTACTCCTTTCACTCGCAGTTGCATGATCTACATGTTAGGCTGGATGCGTTTTTGTGTTCATCATATGTGCTTTCTGCAGTGGGGGGGGGGGCGGAATATTTGGCTCCGACGATGTCGGACCACAATCCTTTGTTGTTGCCCCTGAACTGGATGGTGGACGTTAACTGCGTACCAACATGGCGCCTGCAACCCGACACCCTGGATGACTTGTTGTTCAGGGAGGCCCTTGGAGACTGTATAGAGCGTTATTTTGAGGAGAACTGTGGCTCCGCCTCCACGAGGGCGGTGGAGTGGGATGCGTTTAAGGTGGTGGTACGGGGGCACTGTATTGGGCACACGGCTGGGGCTCGCAAGACTTTGATGGATGATTTAGATAAGGCGGAAACGCGGTTGAGGGACTTGGAGAGGGGTCGCCCGAATCACCCTGAGTTACAGGAGGGGCTTAGTGGTGCCAGGGAGGAGCTGGCAGTGGAACTGGAACGGCTGCGCAGCTTTGATCATAAAGCGTACATGACGAAGGCGCATGCGGAAGGCGATAAGGCGGGGTCTATGTTGGCGTGGCTTGCCAACCCAGTCAGGAGGGGTATGCCGATCATGATGATCCAGGAGACAGGGGAGGAGCCCTGCCATACCCAATCTGGGATACTGAACAAGTTTCGGGCGTATTATGAAGGTCTTTACGAGAGTGGTGAAACAGGGGGGATGGACGAGCTGGGCGATTTCTTGGACGGTTTACAACTGCCGAGGGTGGAAGACTCTGAGGCAGAGGAGCTGGGTCGGCCCATTACGATCGGGGAGATAGGGTGTGCAGTAAAACAAATGGCCAGAAATAAGACCCCGGGTCTCGACGGCCTCCCGATCGAGTTTTATGGTAAATATCTGGAGTACCTTGCTCCCCAGCTGCAAGCAGTCTACAACGAGGCACAATCGAGAGGTCGGCTCCCGGGCTCCATGTGTGAAGCCCTCATGATTCCGCTCTTAAAACCGGGCAGAGAGGGAGCGGCTTTATCCTCCTACCGCCCGTTGTCCATGCTGACGACGGACTACAAGATCCTGAGTAAAATCCTTGCCAACAGGCTGCTAGTGCACATGACTGACCTTGTTCATATGGACCAGTGCGGCTTTATCCCGACATGCAACACCACCCACAATATCCGAAGGCTTACAAGATTGTTGGGGGCAGACTGGCCGGGCGCCGTCTCTCCATTTGTTCAATCTATTGACATAGAGAAGGCCTTCGACAGTCTTGAGTGGGGATACTTATATGAGGTGATGCGGCGTTTCGGACTGGGAGACGGTTACATAAACTGGACCAAGGTCCTGTACACTGACGCGGTAGCTAGAGTCCGGGTGGGCACTCTGATCTCGAGGCAATACCCTGTCCGGCGAGGCACTAGACAGGGGTGCTCCCTATCTCCTCTCTTGTTTGCCCTGGCGATGGAACCCTTTGCTGTGGAGGCCAGGTCGGGCCGCCACTACGCCGGATTATCGTATAGGGACAGGCCACATCTCATCTCATTATACGCAGATGATCTGCTGATGTTCTTGGCAAACGCGGGCTCAGAGCTGTTGGGGGCGAGACGGCTGCTAGAGCGGTTTGGCCGGTTATCGGGCCTGAAGGTCAATTGGCCTAAGTCCTGCTGATTCCCCCTGCGATTAGGAGAACTGTGCCCACTCACGGCACAGGAACTCCGGTGGGAACCGCACTGTTTGAATTATCTGGGAGTCTATGTCTACCACACCCCGGCGGATATGCTGGAGGGGAATATCACCCGTTGTATTACTGCTCTGAGAGGGAGCATGGATTTCTGGTCCACACTACCGCTATCCCTGGCTGGTCGGATCTCCCTGCTTAAGATGGTGGCTCTGCCCAGGCTGTTGTATTATTTTCGGACGCTCCCGGTGTGGATCCCAAGCTCTGTTTTTCGGCGCCTGAGGTCTCTGGTCATAGCGTTCTTATGGGGCACGGGGAGGAGGCGTATAGCGCTGGACACTCTACTGCGCCCCAAAGATGAGGGAGGAATGGCGGTGCCTGATTTTGAAGGGTATTATCTGGCGGCGCAGTTGCAGGTCTTCACTCAGGAGGTCGCGAGAGTGTATAGAGGCCCTGAGGAAACAAGAGCAGATGGTACCCCGCGACACGTACTGGCGTACATCACATTGCACCAGAAGCTCATGGTTAGGGACCTGACGGCTGAGGAGCAGACGTTCCGACTCTGCTGGAAGCGGGCACGTAAACGAGCGGGGGTCCGCCTTATGTACGCTCCTGAAATCCCGTTGGGGATGGTTACGGCCCTCCCTCGCGGAGGAGACTGGTCGCGCTTGCTGGGGTGGGAGGAGGCGGGGATCCACGTGCTGGGCGACTTATACGAGGATGGGGTACTGCTGCCGTTTCAGGAGTTGCAGGAGCGGTTCGACCTACCGCGGGGCGACTACTTGTTGCACGCGGCGGTCACGGGCGCCATGCAGGCTCATTGGGGGGAAGGCTTGCAGGAACCGGGCGTCTCTATGGCATGTCAATAAACGATGATGGCAGCAGGGACCTTTAAGGCCGTCACTTGCTTATACTCCAGAATGCTGCGAGAGACCCTACAGCCTCTAGCGGCTCTGAAGGCCACGTGGGAGTTGGACCTCCAACTGGAGATCCCTGACACGACCTGGGGCCAGCTGCTGCGGCGAGCACGGAAAAGCTCGAGAAACGCCAGGTTTCAGTTAATTCACTTTTACGTCATTCACAGGGCATACCTCACGCCGGGGAAAATACGACAATATTTTGGGGTGGAACAAGCTGCTTGCCCCAGGTGCAACACAGTTGGTGCGGACTTGGGTCACATGTTATGGGATTGCCCCTCCCTGGGGGACTACTGGCAGGAGATTGGGAGGGCCCTCAACAGTGCAACAGATGGGGACATTCAGTACACGAAAGCAGAAGCAGTGGGGGTCCTCCATTGGTTTCCACACACGCCCAGAAATAAAACTACCAGCAAATTTATAGACTTAGGGCTAATTCTGGCTAAGCGGGAGATCACGAGAAATTGGAAATCGAGAACAGGGCCCACATATAAAAGATGGTATGGTGAATGCTTGCGGTGGGCGGCATGTGAGAGCACCGTGAGATACCAGGTGGCCTGGAGAACGAATGATGAGAAGGCTTTGGAGAGGGCGACTGCGTGGGAAATGATGGTACAGGCGCTCCGAGAAACAGCTGACGAGGAGCCAGAGGACGTGGAGGAGCTGGGTACTGCTAACCCCGTCACCTTACCGGGGGACACACCTTAGTGAATGTATATACTTCCTAAGCCACAACGGACGTTCTTTCGACAGTGATTTAGCACAGCGCGACCACGGGGGGGGGGGCAGGTTGTTGGAATTGGTGGGTTGTTGGGGACCAAAATTTTGGGGTGGGGGAGGGGTGAAAACCACAAAAGCAACCCATCTTTATTTTTGGCACTAAGAGCGTCAGGCAATGTAAGGTATCACAAGAACTATTAGTGGACGGAGGCCGAGCTGCACCTAAGGAGGGGGCGGGCCTCCCAGAACTGGGAACGATGGAAAATGTCATCTCCTTGTTTTATGTTAGATTATAATTTTGATTCTAATGTCTGTACAATTATATTGGTGATGCAATAAAAACGATGTTAAAAAAAAAAAAAAAATGAGCCAGGGTCCGCCACAGAATGCAGGAGGAGAAAAGGCGGTGATGGGGTCATTGACTCTGCGCTGGATGCTCGTGATTTCATGTTTACCCCGTCATAATATTTCCTGTGGCTTTGTGGTTGTGCGCTCTGGGGACCCAAGGGGGCACAAGAATTCAGACAGCACACAGCAGATTTGGACTTGATTTCAACGTGGTGCCCTGAACTCTGCATATTCTTTCCACCCCCCGCATCACTTACCTGGATGAAATGGTGAACTCTGGGAGTTGCAGTTTGATCATACTACGCAATCTGCAACAGGTGAGCAAGGACTCCGTCTTAGGGGTGGAGCAGAACACAGCGTAACAGCAAGGGGCAGGATATTTAAACCACGCTGGTGTCAAATGAACTGCTAATGACTGTGGGCGCTGAGGAAGGCTTTACGAAGCTGAAATGCATTCCCCGAGCAAACTGGTCTGAATAAAGATACCTCCATGGTGTTTCCCCTAACGTGGCCTCTGCTCTCTTTCTTGAAGGAGTTTTTGTGGCATTTACAGCGTGTCAGCCAGAGGCACGCAACAGAGGTCCCCGCACTCCAAGAGGCCCGGCTATCACTGGCTGTTATAGAAACGGACTGTTTCTTCGTGTTTTTCCCAAGTGATTGGATGAGCCAGGGTCCGCCACAGAACGCAGGAGGAGAAAAGGCGGTGATGGGGTCATTGACTCTGCGCTGGGTGCTAGTGATTTCATGTTTACCCCCGTCATAATATTTTCTGTTGCTTTGTGGTTGTGCGGTCTGGGGACCCAAGGGGGCACAAGAATTCAGACAGCACACAGCAGATTTGGACTTGATTTTAATGTGGTTCCCTGAACTCTGCATATTCTTTCCACCCCCCGCATCACTTACCTGGATGAAATGGTGAACTCTGGGAGTTGCAGTTTGATCATACTACGCAATCTGCAACAGGTGAGCAAGGACTCAGTCTTAGGGGTGGAGCAGAACTCAGCGTAACAGCAAGGGGCAGGATATTTAAACCACGCTGGTGTCAAATGAACTGCTAATGACTGTGGGCGCTGAGGAAGGCTTTGCGAAGCTGAAATGCATTCGCCGAACAAACTGGTCTGAATAAAGATGCCTCCATGGTGTTTCCCCTAACGTGGCCTCTGCTCTCTTTCTTGAAGGAGTTTTTGTGACATATATATATATATATATATATATATATATATATATATATATATATATATATATATATTTCACTAAAAAAAACATAGTTTTCAGGGACGTTATAGTTAATTGGAGTTTTCACTCGAACAAAACCATAAAAATGTGTCCGTTCTAGTTAGTAGACCTAACTATAACTCGCGCCCCCGCAATGCACCGCCGATGACGTCACATTTTACATCACTCATGACATGCTCAAGGACATAACTGATGACATCTCAAATAACATCACTCATGACATCTCAAATAACATCACTGATGACATCATCCAGTGAACGTGTGTTTCTGTAAAGTAAAAAAATGTTTTTTTATATATATATATATATATGCCAAGGGTGTATTGAAGTATAAGTGGGTGTATGAGTCTCTGAATGGATGATTTAGTAGGTGTGTAACTGACTGTATAAGTGAGTGAATAAATGTGTCTTACTGAATGCATGGGTTAGTGACTAAACTGTGTGAATGTCTTTATTAGTAGGTGTGTGAGTGGCTGCATGGCTTGGTGAGCAGCTACATGAGTGTCTATATGGGCTATTTATTGGTTTTCTGAGTATCTGTATAGATCCCTGAGTGTCTTTGTAGGTGGGTGGGGGGTGTGTGACTGTGCATAGATATGTGAGTGGTTGTTTCACTGGGTGTATGGGTTCAAGAGTGCATATGGAAACAGTGGAAGGAAGAGTAAGTGTGTGTGTATGGGTGTGTTGGTGGGTGAATTGATGTCTCAGTGGTGCATGTGTGAGTAACTACATATGTTTTAAAGCAGTATATGTGAGTGTTCGAGTATATAATTTTGAGAGTGAGTGTTTGCAAGAGTATCTGTATGGATGAGTGTGTTTCTATGAGTGATTGTTAAAGAGAGTAAGTGTGTGTTAGTATCTGTATGAGTAAGTGTAGTGGTGTGTGTATGACTGTATAAGCAAGGAAATGGGTGTGTGATAGTTTCTTTGGCCAGGTGTATGAGTAACTCTTTGGGTGAGTGGCAGTGTGTGTCTCTATATGGTTGTATGAGTGGATATATCAGTGGCTGTATAGATGAATGACTGTGTGTATGAGTGACTGTATGGGTTAGTGGGTGGATGTGTGCGTACTTATGAATCACTGAGCAGGTATGTACTAACTGCTATTG
Organism: Lissotriton vulgaris; assembly: GCF_964263255.1. NCBI lineage: Eukaryota > Metazoa > Chordata > Amphibia > Caudata > Salamandridae > Lissotriton > Lissotriton vulgaris. Next base: position 1,380,932,372 of record NC_141689.1, on the reverse strand, counting down.
GCCTGTCTATGGTTTCGATATTGGCGGTCTGTATTTTAGGGTGGTGTATGAAAGGTTTTATTAGGGTGTGAGGAGGTGCATCAGATGACGTGTATGATGTCATCATTGATGTCATTTGAGAAGTCATCAGTAATGTAACTGAGCATGTCATGAGTGATGTAATATGTGACGTCACCAGCAGTGCATTACGGGGCGCGAGTTATAGTTAGGTCTACTAACTAGAACGGGTGAATTTCTATGATTTTGTACGAGTGAAATCTCCGACTAACTAGTACGTCCTTGAAACCTATGCTTTTTCAGTGAATTTCTAAGGTTTTTTAAATGCTAATTTCTAACTATAACATCCATGAAACCTATGGTTTTTTTTTTGTGAATTTCAAAGGTTTTTTAAATGAAAATTTCTAACTATAACGCCCCTGAAACCTATGGTTTTTTGTGAATTTCAAAGGTTTTTTAAATGTTAATTTCTAACTGATACATCCTTGAAATCTATGTTTTTTTCAGTGAATTCTAAGGTTTTTTAAATGCTAATTTCCAACTATGCCTACAAAGGTAGATTATGTGAAGAAAGAGGAAGAAAAGTGCAGATAGAAACGCGACAAACGCAGAAAGGGCCAACAGAAGTCCAGAAAAACGAAGAAAAGTGCAGGAAGAAGAAGAGATGTGCAGAAAGAACCAACAGAGGAGCAGAACGTCATCCTGTGCCCCCATCTTTTTGCTGATGGGTACTGGTGGCAACTGACTCTGACTAACCAGGCCTAGAGCCAGTGCTATGCTAAAAGACACTTAGAATACAGTGAAAACACCTACATACACTAGACAACGCTATGCGTTGGGGTACCCCTGTGATTAGCATGACCCCTCTGTATCTGCCATGAGTTAATGCCTGGGTAATTGCATGAGTACATGAGTAGTGACTGGACGATTAGAGTGCTACAAGAAGAGTGCATGGTAATTTTATAAGTGCTTGGGTTTTGGCGCAGTGATTGTATAAGCACATAGGATTGGCTGGGTGATTGGAGGACTTTATAGGTAGTACCAGGGAGATTACTAGACTGGATAGGTAATCAAGGTATTGCAGCAGTGCATGTGTTAGTGACTGGATCATTACAGGAGTACATGGATAGTGACTGGATGATTAGAGTGCTGCAAGGACAGTGCATGGTGATTTTATAACTGCTTGGGCTTTGGCGGTGTGACTGGATGATAAGTACATAGTGCTGGCTTGGTGATTGGAGGAGTGCATGGGTAGTGACATCGGGATTTCTGGAATGCATGGGTGTTACCTGGGTACTTGGAGGAGTGAATCAGTGGTGTGTAGGTAGTTAGAAGTCTGCATGGGAAGTGCTTAGGGCAGGGGTCTTCAAACCGGCCCTGGAGGGCCGATCCGTGCCAGATTTTTAAAATAACTACATGTATCTCAATGGGGATATCCAAAAAATCTGGCATGGATCCGGCCCTCCAGGACCGGTTTGGAGACCCCTGGCTTAGGGGATTGTAGCAGTGCATGAGTTAGTACATGGGTCTTTGCATGAGTGCATAAGTACTGACTAGATGATTAGAGTACTGCATGGAGTGTGCATGGTGAATTCATAAGTGCTTGGGTGATTGGATAAGTACATACGGTACAAAAAGGGGTGGTGATGGACGGAGCATCTGAATCAATCAAACACTCGCACCCAGTCAAAAGATCTGGGTTTAATCCATCACCGTTCTTTAGCCCACTCTGCCACCCCAGTTCAAACATGGCTATATGCAAATCAGTCTGACCCTGTGCCTCATGGGAACAGTGCAGCCCGAACTGCCAAGCCATGTCTTCCCTGGACCGGAAACAAGCTTCCGAGGACCGGTTTCTGGCATTCCAGCCGTCTTCAGCCCGGCTTGCTTGAATCCAGTGGCAAAGTGAGCAAGGGACTCACGTCTGAGTATACCCTGCCACACTTATGGCGGCCAAAAGCGGTACAAAAGGGGGTGGTGATGGACGGAGCATCTGAATCAATCAAACACTCACACCCAGTCAAAAGATCTGGGTGTGGATAAGTACATACGTCACATCAGGCCCCGTCCCCTCCCTTCACCACTTTGCAAAGTCACCCCGTGGGGCGTTTTAAGTCCCCTTGAATCCTGGGGGGTCCCTGGGGTCCAACTAGCCCCAGGTACCTCCAGTAAGCGCCACGGAGCTGCGTTTCAGAGAGCTGTAAAAAGGGGCGTGGCCTCGGACCAAAGCAATTTGGATTTTGGAAGAGAGAGCAGTTTTCCCTGCTCTCACTTCCAAAATCCAAAGCAAGTTTGCTATGACAGAGCGGGAGCTGTGCTCCCGCCCTCTCACAGCAAACAGCAGTGTCCTGGGGGTGGGCACCCCTGAACAATGCAGGAGCCAGTCCTTGTGGTGGCGGTCCCCAGTGCCAGGAAGTGCTCCAGGAGGGGGCCGCGCGGCCCTCCTCCCGACACGAGGGAAGCCCCAGGGAGGTGGTGGTTCCCAGGGCTCGGGGGTCCAAAACAGATCCTCGCATTTGCATTATTAGTGCCCCGGGGAGGTGGCGGTTCCCGGGGCATGTGGGTGGGCTCGAGCCCCCCCCCCACAGGTTTATTTTTATTAAAAAAACAAACCCCCACCCCCGAGTGGTGGTGGTACCCGGGGTAGAGGGGGGGGCCGTATCTCCCGCCAATATTTAAGAGAAGCCCCGCGGGTGGTGGTCCCCGGGGCTGCGGGAGTCGTGTGCATTCCCGCATACTATTATTAACATAGCCCCAGGAGGGAGGTTTTTAAATTAGAAATTGGGCAATGCCCCCGGGACCTGGCCCACCAGGGGGCCTCATTTAAATGAAGCGCCGGAGCCTGTGCTTAATTTTTTTTTTAAATTTCGGCGGGATTCACGAAGAATGGCAACAGCAGCTCTTACTTGGTGCCGACGACAAGTGATGGTTAGGAAACTATCAAGATTGCCCCTGTCTCCCAGTCTTTATTGAGTAGGTAGGTTTCTTGTAGGAGACATATGTCGTACTCTGACTACCACAGTAGAGATAGTGTGGCTCAGTGCTTCGCGGGGGTGTTGAGGCTATGTCTATTGATGCTTAGTATTTTCACCATTCGGTTGTGAGTAAGTCTGAATTTATGTTGGACTCTGTAACGATCTGTGCGGGGACCCTGAAATGAATGGCTTTTGTTCCATTCCATGTGCAGGTGAAAGACAGGTCGGGTTCTCTTAACAGGGTAACGATGCAACTGTGGGGTTTCATCAGATAATTCTGGTGCTCTAAGTTCGGAGACTTTGCGCCCTCTCTGTGGGGGATTCATGCCGGTGAGCAGGGTGGTCAAATTTGCTCCGTAGAGTAGATTTGCGCACGCTGTTTCTTGGGTTGAGGTAAAGTGAAGCTGATTGGCAATCTCAGCAGTGGGTCTCTTAGTGAGGTTTCTAAAAGAGTGGACAGACCCAGGGCTATGGAGAAGCACATTGGAGGGCGCCACTCTTTATATGTAGTCTTATTCCTGTGTTTGGTCTTGTTGTTGAAATTGGTACAGGAGTTCAGTGAGCTCCAGACGACTTTCATCCACCAAGGGTTTGTTGGTCTTCTGTCTGAATGCCTGCTGTAAATATGTCCTATGGCTAGTATTCACTGTTGACTTCTTTTTTACTCTTTTTATTGAAAAAAGCATACCAAGTATAGTACATTAAATCATTATAATTATACATCCTTATGACTCCAGTCCAACACGACATAGACACAGTCTTTATATTGGAACTTATATTCTGTATCAGTCTTTTCTTCTCCTTCTAGGGTTTTAAGGTCTCGCCTCTCAATGCGCATACGCATTGAGCAGAGCGAGACTATAGGGCTTTAAACAGACTTTACCCAACTGGCGATTTGGTGCTGTGCCCGTGCGGTTTTAGGTCAATGCGCAAGCGCATTGACCTAAAATGCTCGTGCACAGCACCAAATCACCGTCTGTTCCCTCAGCCGCACTCCTCCCACACCCCCGCTCCGCCCTATCCCCTGCCTGCCGTGTCGCATTTCTCCTCCCCCCTCCCCACAGCAATGCCCTCCGTCTTGGCTCGCTAAACTACTCGCTGCCTCCTCCCGCTCTCCTTAATCCGCTCTCCCTCCTCCCACACCCCCGCTCCGCCCCCTCCCCTGCCTGCCGTGTCACTTTTAAATCTGTATTTTCCCCGAGACACGGCTGGCCGGCCGTACTTTCACTTTCACGGCCGGCAGCCGCAGGCCGTGTCTACTTTTTAAAAAAACTTTAAACACAACTCCGGGTGACCTCCCACACCCCCGCTCCGCCCCCTCCCCTGTATGCCAATGCTTGTTTATCTTTGTTGTGCTAGCACAAAGTTAAAGGTGAAAACCCAGTTCTATGAAAATTTTAAAATGCGGATGCGCTTTTACTTGCCGTGAGAAAGGCTTTGCTCTAAACCACATTGCCGTGAGGGGAACGGCTCCACACGCTCCAACATCGCCATGGGCTTGCCTTAACCCACCATCCAGGAACTTAATTTCCCAGCGACCCCGGGCCAGCGCACCAACGTCACCTAAGCGCACGGAGCCCTAACAAAAGTGCTGCTGGTATCCCCCAGTGCGGGACGCGCTTTTACTCGCCATTAGGGGAACGGCTTTGCTCTAAACCACATTGCTGTGAGGAGAACGGCTTGACAAGCTCCAACATCGCAGTGAGGGGAACTGCTTGCCTTAACCCACCATCCAGGAACTTCAATTCCCAGCGACCCCAGGCCGGCGCACCAACATCACCTAAGCGCCCAGAGTCCTAACAAAAGCACTGCTGGCATCCCGCGGCACAGGACTAGCCCGGGCAAAGCCCGAGCCAAGGGCGGGCCACCCCAGAAGAGGCTGGGCTGGACCACGCCTCTGTCTCCTGCCCCTTGGCTGTGGTCATCAGCAGTGATACCCCTCCTATTGTAAAAGGTACTGTGAGTCCCCTCTCTTTCTTTTGCATCTGTGTGTCGGACTGAGCAGGACATAGATTGTTGATACCGGACGTTATTCTTACGAACTGCCAATCAACGTTTGGAACTTTGGGCGCATGGTCTATTGTACTATATATTTGCCAGCTCATGGTGTTACTCTTTGTCCTAGTCTTTATGCCCGTTTCCAACTGTTTACAAATTCCATTGCTTTTTCCTTCGTTGTTGCATACTTGAATCATGGGTAAAAAAGTCCATGGAAGGCAGTGGGGGCGGAGGAGAAGAGGGCAATAGTGGTAGACAGCGTCACGTAAATACAACACACATTGCATTACAAATGCTATAGGTGTCACATTTTTATTTAGTCTACTTCATCTACCGATAGAGAATTGTGTAGTCGGTCCGCCAAAGTGGTGCATGGGAAGCTTCTATATTCATTCCAGTTACTTCAAACATTCCCCCATTTTTGTGGACACCCTCAATTCACATAAATAGTCTCTTCGGCCACCATGCACCAGTCCATATCCATCTCCCAGGCCCTTATGGTTGGTGCAGCTCGCCGGCCCCTGGCCCCGCCAATTTCATGCTATATTCCTTTGGGCAATCATCCATCCCAAGTTTACAGCAATCCGCTCGCCCCTCCTCAAATCTGTTACCTCCCATACATTAAGCAGGCACCATTTGGCAGTATGTTGCTTCCCTTCTCCATACACCTTGCCCAGGGTTTGTGCTATCGCATTCCAGAAAGTTTGTACTTTAGGGCATGACCATATTGTATGGAAAATGGTTCCTCCTGACCGCAACCTCTGTGACACATTGGGTCTGCTCCCCTCCCCATCTTTGAGTATGGTGCTGGAGATGTATGCTCTGTGTCATATTTTGAGCTGAATTAGTCGAAACCAGGACCTAATAGCTACCTCTGTAGCGAAGGCCAGGGACTCAGGCCACTCCTCCTCCTGCATGTCAACAACATCTCTCGCCCAGTTTTCTTGTATCCGCTTTAAGATATCTGGGGCCTTATTTACTAGTTTCTTATAAATGAGCGAAATGGCCTTTTGGGAGATGTGTTCCTCCAGTAGACTATTTTCTAGGGGCGACAAGTCTGCCAGGGTTTCTTCTCAGGGTATTTTTGCCATCAAGGCATTTCTGCGTTGTATATGTCAAAATGCCTCGCTAGGAGCCAAATCGTAAATTTTTTGTAGGTCAATCAAGGGGATAATTCCCTTATGTAAATATGTCTCCCACCTATGATATGCCCAACAAGTCCCATTTATTGAATCCTTTCCTCTTGCCCAAATCCCCCAGAAGGTCTGATTCCCATAAGGGTGTTGCTGGGGTAATCTTACTCTTCCATCCCCGTTTACTGAGTGTTGAGTGCCATAGTTGTATCATCAAGGCCGTTGGGGACAATTTCTTGGTTTTGTGTACAACGCATGTATATGTCGTCGTCGTCCCCCCCCCCCCCCCCCCCCCCCACCCGCCCCCACCCCCCCAGGTCCAGGCCCAAGTGGTCCAAAACGGAAGGCCAGCTCTGTCCTAGGTCGGTGAACCCATTGGTTGATTACTGTCAGCTGCACTGCCCTATGGTACGTTTGCAGGTCCGGTAGACCTATTCCCTCCATCAAACTATCCCAGGGATAGCTTGTTGAGAGCGATCCTAGTGCACCCTGTCCTACAGTAGGGTTCTAACCTCGCCCTGAATAGTCTTAAAATATGTTACCAGAGCCTGAAAGGGTGTATTCTGTAAAATATATATAAAATGTGGTAAAGCCATCATTTTAAAAAGGCTGCCATGCCTAGCAGGGAGAGGGGGAGTGAGTGCCAGTGTTGTACATCTACCTTCAGTCTAATAAGTGGAGAGAGGAGATTTTTAGTAATGAATTGATCCCTTTGGGTTGTGACGAATATTCCTAAATATCGTAAACCCTCCTACACCACTTGGGCCTCAAAATCCTTCGGGAGTTGAGGTATTGGTCCATGCAAGACAAAGATTCCCGGTTTAGGCCAGTTTATCGTGAAACTCGAGTATCTCTGGAATGATGCGAAGATATTTAAGATTCTGGAGATAGAGGAGTAGGGCTATGCAACATAGAGAAGAATATCAGCATATAATTATATTTTATTCTCCCATTCTGCCTTCCATCTGAGTCTGCGGATCAAAGGGCCTCCGCAGATTCATGTCGCCAATGGCTCGAGCACTAGCGAAAATAGCCGCGAGGACAAGGGGGCAACCCTGTCTCATTCTTCGCTGTAACGGAAAGATCTGCAACACTCTACCATTCACTGCAACTTGTGCCAATGGTTCAGAATATGAGTCGTATCCAGACCAGGAATCTGGATCCTGCCCCCAGATGTTCAAGGACCGCAAACGGGTTTGGCCATTTGATGGTGTTGAAGGCCATAACGAGCGTTGAGCGATAACACCACTGCATTTTCTTGGATTCTGTTTACGTGCCCCAGGACCCCATGGAGACATCACAGGGTAAGAGCTGTGTTGCGATCGGGCATAAATACTGATTGGTCCGGGTGTACCAATCTGGTTACAATTGGAACAAATCGGAGGGCCAACAATTTGTCTCAGATTTTTGTCTCAGCATTAATCAACGCAATTGGCCAATGCGATCCACATGAGTCAGGGGGTTTCCCATCTTCGTGGATTACACTAATCGAGGCCAATCGTTGGTCTCTAACCAAGATTCCGCTCCTCGCTTTCTTTATATGTCTTGAGCAAGTGGGGTACACTGTTTGGCTGTGGTTTTGTATTATTCTATGGGTATCCTACTGAGGCTCAACGCCTTTCCCGACTGTAGCGCTAAGATTCCCTGCTTTATCTCCTCCGGGGTCAACTCGCTGTCCAAGAGCTGCACGTCGGTAGTGGTTAGAGATGGAAGGGGTCTGTCTTTAAGGATATCTAAGGCGTCCCGTACTGTGGACGTCGCCTCAGAGGAATAAATATGTTTGTAGTGGCCCGTGACAACTTCTGCTATTGCCTGAAGTTCACTGTGAATCTCCCCCTCTGTAGTTTGGATAGTTGCCACCCAACGGCTCGCTCTTTTTGGTTTATTGAGCCAGACAAGGAGTGTACTTGCTTTGTCTCCGATCTCGTATACTCAGTGCTGTACCATTTTGGCAGCGGCCTTGGCGGTGGCTGTTAGGTCTTGATACTCTTATCATTTATGATTCAGCGAGTGCCTCACGCCTTAATCTTCTGCTCATATTAATTGTGTTTCTAATTCAAGGATGTCGTGTTCAAACCCTTCTACCTGTTTCCTATTATCTTTCCTAATCCCCACCATCCTAGAGAGGGCTTGGCTTCTAATTACTGTTTTATATGCCTCCCGCAGTGTCACTGCTGATTCAACCGACTTTTCATTCTCTATGAAGTATTGTATTTGTCGACCACATAATTTCTTATCTGAACTTTGGGATCTTAATGAATGAGGCTTAATTGTGTTTGTGCAAGTGTTCCTTGGCATCCCTTAAACCTTAGAAAGTGGAACACTAAAAACAAAAGAACCATCTCCCATAGTAACCCCTTACCCTTAGAATAAGCCCCCCTCCCTGCAACCCTGCCTGACGGTGCTAATTTTGCCAGCCTCCCCCAACTTAGCAGAGCGCCTGTCAACCCACCCACCCTGAAAAACTGTTAGGGTTTGTGGACATCCGCTTACTCAGACCACCCACTACTCCCCCACTCCCAGAAAGTGGATCTGATCTGTCCCCCGGTCATTGCTCTACAGCTAGCTGGAGAACCCGCAGAAGGGATCCCAACCTGACCCGGCGCCACCGGCACTCTGATCAACTACTTTATCCTCAATCCATCCCCTTCCCGGACCCACAAGGTACCTTCTGTTTAGGTCAGACTATTCTCATTGTGTACATTACCCCGTTGGTCGTTGTCCGTGACTCATTGTCCTAAAGTAGTTTCAGAGCCTAATTCCCTTAATTGTTTGTGGAGAGAGCCTCCCCGCATGATCCATCCCTCTCTCCTCGCCCCGATGTAGATAGTGGCTTCCCTCTACTCCTCCCCTCCTGCGACCTGGCAGAGGGACCACCAACGGTGCGCCGTACATCAATACATGCCCAAGCTGTTTCCAGAGTGTCGAAAAACCAAGTTTTGCCCTGGGATTCCACCACAACCTCACCGGGAAGAGCATTGAATATTTCACCCCTTTGTCTCTGAGAGCTTGTTTGACGGATAGGGAGCTGTGTCTATGTCTCTGCTCCTTCAAGGTAAAATCCGGAAGGAACATTTTCATAGTTTACTGGTGGGGCCGCACGGGCTACCTGTAACACCACGTCTCTGTCCCTGTAGTTGAAGAGACGTGCCAATATCGGTCGGGGCTGCGCTCCCGGCAGGGCCTGCCCCCTGGCACTCGATGGGCTCGTTTAACTGAAAAGAATTGAGAGACCACGTGGTTGTAGCGGTTTATGGATAAGTTCGTCCTCGAAGAGGTCAGTAGCTGATCCTTCTGCTCGTTCTGGGACCCCCAGGATCCGAACGTTATTCCCCTGCTATCTCCCTCATAGTCTTTGTCTGGCCTCCAATTGCACCGTGGTCTTTTCTAGATCTTTCACCTGTTCCTTGAGTGTCTTGGTGGCTTGGAGGAGGGCTGATGACCTATCTTTGACTTCCTGGATTCTGATTCCCATATTTTGGAAATCTGCACGGATCATTAATATTCCGGTATGACAGTGCCTATATGGCCCTCCAGGGCAGTCGGTACACCCTGGAACATTTCCATTATGCCATTAAGAGAGAAGGAGACTACTTCAAATGTAGCTTGGGCCCCATCCGATGGCTGCTCTTTGGTGGATTCAGCACCCTGTGTTTTATTTTGGAGAGTGAACTTGTCCAACTTCGTCTGGTGGATCCCCTTAATACCTTTGTCCTCAGTCATGTATTCAGTCACCTAGCTGATTGGATGAATGGGGGGGATCTCCCTTGTACTCCGTCGCCTGCCACGGGGAGCTGGATACACCTGTGCGGCCTTACAGGTATTCCCAGGTGATATGCCCCCCCGCCCCTCCCCCCCACGATAACTTAGGTGTAGGAGACGTCAGCTCTAAGTATATTGCAAGTTGCAAGGTGATTTGCTACTTTCGGGCTGTGTGGTTTGTCTCCCCGGTCTCATGAACCCTGTTTAGGGCGTTTCCCTCGTGTCACATATTGTCCTGTTGCTATCTGCCTTGATGTCCTTTTCTTTCACCCCAGCCCCCACTACTTGTTCTCACAGACCCCCAGGGTAAATCAGTCACTCTCTTGTGGGGGTGGGCAGGGGACAGCCACTTTTCTTTAAAGTCGACTGGAGACCCTGCCAAAATGGATCAGCCTCTTCTCGTACGCGAGTGGAAGAATCAGGTTGTGGCCTCTTCCCCCGGTCACTTACTTCTGCTCTGGTGTTGGCCAAATCCCCCTCTTGCTGGCACTCTGATATCTTGGACAGGCTGCTGCATCTGTTTCAGTCCAGCTGCAACGGTGTATGTGCGTCCCCACCTTGCGGCAGAAATGCAGCCCGGGGCTACACTGATGATCACAGGCCTCACTTCGATCGCCGCGGGCAGATGTAATCTCTCTCCCCAAAAATGTTGTCGGCCGCGGCCTACCTCTCTCACAAGTCACAGCACATTCTGAGTAGGCCGGGAGATTGGATAAATGACCGGATATTACCGGGTAAAATTAGCTAGTTTATGGAGCAGCTTTAGTCCGCGGCCATCTTCTACGGCGGTCGGCCACGTCCCGCCCGCTGTTGACTTATTGACCTCTCTGGTGTGGCCTGAGTCTGTGTGCTAGGGGTTAATCCTCAGAATGGATTGGACTTCTTTGGACTTAGACTATACATGTGTTTTTGTCATATAAAAATGAGCGGAAGCGATGTCCTCATCTGTATTTAATCCCTTGCTCGAGGAGGAAGGTATTTGCGGACTTGAGGGCCCGCGTAACCAAACCATGTGGCCTTTGAAGAGAAGTGGACTTTGATTTTGTGCCCCCAGCAGAATCGCCTCCCTTTATTTGAATAATGAAGACAGGCCAAACATCTTGGGGCATACGGGAAGAGTCACCCAGACGTCCTGCTTTGTGTGAAGAACTAGGCCCTCCTCTGCTAGTTGTGATACAGGTTGTTGGAAGAGATCTGCAACCAAGCGATTTAGGTCCCTGCTCTCATCATTAAGAGGGATGCCTTTGATCCTAATATCTGAGAGGCAGTATTTTTCTTGGTCATTCAGCTGGAGACGGAGTTCCAGGTTTTGCTCCTGGGGGTCTAGGATTGCGCATTTTGGAAAGTATGTTTCATATGCTTGAGACATTTTTTAATTTATAGACTGACCTGGCTCTCTCCAGGTCCGGGTCGATGAGATTGCGCTGTTTTGTAGATGCTCGTATGAGGTTGGTGACAGGGGACACATCCTTTACAATGCAACTTTTACCACGCAGTGCTTTTACATTGCAACTTTTACAACGCAAACCATTACAACGCATCGCGCTGGGGGCCGCTCTAGGATAGGGAACAGATTTAATTTACTATCCAACACCTTCCCTACTATCTGCGGGGACTGGAGTTGGAATATTAAATTAAACTATTCACTATCCAGAACCCCTCAACACTATGCGTTGTAAAGGCATGCGTTGTAAAACTTGCGATGTAAAAGCATGCGTTGTGATGTCATACATCCTGGTGACCGTGTTCCCCAGGGGACACCCAGCTCTACCAAGCGTTGTCCCGTAGTTATGATAGGATTGGAGGGGGGAAGGGCAGCCAGTGGTGAATTCCACAGGAGGTGCTTGGCTGTGAGCGGTTTGCACCCCCTACTTCGATCGGCTGAGCTGTAGTTACAGGCTGTTCAGATCCCTCAGCTCTGTGTGTAGGTGACCGGCGAGGTCTGGTGATCTAGGAAAGGAGGTGTAGCAGACTGAGATTCGCTGCCTAGTCTGCCTCCCGTGGCTGTATCGTCCTCGGTGGATCACCTCCGGTGAGACCTGGCATGCCCCTGTGAAGGGTGCCTCGATTAGTTTGTCCATTGTTAACTATAATGCATAATAGCAAAATTGACAGGGGGTTATGAGGAATGTTAGAGAGAGCAATCGTGATACCAGGGTTTGTATGACAAATACATTTGTATTGTTTGAAAAAAAGAGCAAAAAAATAACATTAATGATGTACAAAATAAACTTCTTACAGTGCGAAGTGTCCTAAGTTAACTGTAAGAACCAAAAAACAACAGTTGAGTGACATTTAGGGAAAATATATACAAGGTTTTAAAGAAATGTTCACAGGGAAAGCGACCGTTTATGAAATGAGGTCACACAGAATAATGAAGCAACTCTATACAACCATGAGTGCTGTCTTACTGGTTCGCTTCCATTAATCGTCGACGGCGTTTTGACCCGACTAGAATATGGGGTATCGTCAGGACCTAAGGTTTGTTGGACATCTGAGTACACAGTGCTATTTCACATGTGGGGTGATGCGTGCAAAACTGTGGATGATCCGCGGTCTTATTTAAAATTGCCAGTGTGGAGCCCGCGATGGGGCAATAGTGTATTGTAGTGCCTGGATGAATGCCTAGGACACGGGCAGATGATCGCGTCCAACAGTTTGACGGGATCTGACTGCTCGAATGGTGATTAGAGCTTTGATCATCCACAGGGCTGCTATTTCACCACGACGGCTGGGTTCGCTGTGAGTAATCCTTAGTCTCTTTTCACCCACAGTTTATTATTATTTTTTTGCTATTTCTTTCAAACAATACAAATTTATTTGTCATACAAACCTTGGTGTCACGATCGCTCCAATGAATGTTAATTTATTACTCCACTGGAACCGATGTTTTCTATATAAAGTACGCACCCTGGTTCCTGAGTTAGTAGGGTTCCCTTGTCCTTTTCTCTTGATTAGTTTGTCCAGATGGTGCCAGGGGCCCTCGCCACATTGTTGTGCCTGGGGGTTTGGCGGTGTGGGGCGGGGATCACAGGTCTACTAAGACCCACTGTGTAATGGCTTCTGTGATCTCATCCTCAGGAGGTGATCTGTGAGGGCAGCCACAGTGGGCCATCAGCCCCTGTGACGCTAGTACGTGGTCTTCTAAAAGCCCAATACACCAGCGCCCCTCACGGCTGCTCCACCAGCACTGTTTCATGCCTCTTAAGTCATTGGCGGTAGTGGGATTGGTTGTCACTCTTCCATTAGGGTAGGGGCTGCTGGGCAGCGGCAGGAGGGTTTGGGAGGCCATCCTCTCTCCAAGGCTCTTCCCAAGTTGTCTCTTGGCACAGACAGATTGTGCTTTATAAGGTGGCCACCATGATGGGAGGGCAGCCATGGCTTCAAAAATGTGCATGTTATCAGTGTCCGGCGGTTGCCCCAGCATCAACACCAGAGTGCGCCCCAACCCCCCTCACCCTGCCGCCTGGTCAGTTGCAATGGATTGGGCTGCCCTTGGCCGCCAGGACCGCTAGCTACTGGGCAAACATTGCACAGTGGCATAAAGGTGCTGCTACTCTGGTGCCATTTTGGACCTCCTCTGATTGCCATTATTTGCTAGTGTATGTGATGTTACTTCCAGAATTGAAGGAGAGCGATAGTGCTGGTTAGATCAGTGCTTGAATGGAATTACTGATTCTGGGTACGCAGCATGAAAAGACTTATTATTGACTCTTAAAATTTCCCTTCTTTGCCTTGAAGGTGGTGATGCCACTGTTGATGCTATTGTATTAGCTGCTTGAGATCTTAATGTTGCTTGCCGATTTGACACAGCAGACCTTGACTATGACGAATGTTGACACTAGATGCCAATGAAGTTCCCTTGTTGTGATAATGTAATTTGTCCATAGTCCCCTTAATGGGCCATGCAGTTGTGTTTAGAGAGTTCTTCAATTCAGTCTGGTGGGAGTCTGGAATGCTGGCGAACCATTGGTGCTATTATCTAAGTGTGAAAAGACCATTCCATGGATAGTTGTTCTGAGGGGGATGCCTTGACTCCGCAGAGCTGGGAAAGCTGAAGTCATAAGGCTGTGTCTTAATTATATTGTACCTATAATTGTAGAGCTCTTTGTGAAAGAGATCATTTGAAGAGGAAACCTTGGAGTAGAGTCAGATAGTGTGCTTGTATTTATGGGTTGTTGTGTGTTTTTTTCCGGCAGGGAGAGTTCCAACCAGTTTCATATAGCCAATAATGATCAATGATAGCGAGATGGAGCTAAGGGGGATACCATGGGTGACTGAAAGAGTCTCAGATCTTAAGTGACTCAGCTGGATGAACAGTATTCATCAGTGTCTGGTGGAAGAGAACACTTGCAGAATTCTTGTGGATATGGTGATGTTAAAGACTCTTGGCATGTTTTGTTAAACCATACTGAGCTGTTGAGGTCATTAAGGCAAGTAGGGACTGTCACTGGTGTTTGTAATTTTGGAGGACATTGACCTCCACCTGGATGTTGCTACATCTGTACTGAAGCGTAAAGGCTCAGTGGTAGCCCTGAAAAAGGGTGTTGGTCATTATTTTCTCATAAAGCTAAGTGGTGTCAGCCTGAGCATGTTTTACTTCTTTTATTGGAGTTAATAAAGCATTTAGCACTATACACAACTGTGCATATCTATGACGCAAGTATGTTAATACTTTAGCTATTTATCACCTCTGAATCAGCATATTGCTAACCAACACTTTTGTTGTTTCTAGGGTACCAAATCTTCTTGTGGGAATAAATTAACAAACAAAATGAATAAATAAACGGGATGGGCAGTTGGGAATGGGAAGGGAGATCACCTACATTCAACCTTATTTCGCCCTCTTCAAGAACCTAGAGGTAACTTGGGAGAAGCCTAATTTGGCAGGCATGAAAGAAATAAAGCAGTTTCAGGAGAGTAATAATTTTTAACCACATTACAAAAACCTATAAATGCCAGACGTTGTTATATTTCCTAAATGTGGGTACTTTATGGGATAATAGCCACTCAGTTTGGTTCAAGCATTTTACCTGCCAAAGCACATACATGCACTCGATAAGTGCTTGAAAATACACAGTTGGCTGCCTCAAATAAGAGCATTTTAATTTAATCGTGTCTGTTTTTTTCATTTTACATTTTAAATTTATAGCCTGAGGTGTTCCCAAATTCTTTGGCAAGGGCATCAACTGCTGTGGAAGTGTTCACTTTCTACGAAGTTCTTTCAGAGGGCTCTTGCGCTTAAAATACGATTTTATGATGAATGCCTCTTCTCACTGATTCCTCACATTATGATTGTGTCCCATAGCAGTGTGTGCCTAGAGGCTGGACTTTATGCTGTTTAATCAAGTAAATTGTGCAATGGAGCCCTCACCAAGTATCTGTCCTCTGCATCTGAGCCACCAGACAGTAATTTTAGAAATGTATTTAGTGCCCACCAGAAACATTATTGCCAGATGTAAGTAATTTCGGTTTAGTTCTGATGGTCCAGCCATTGTTAGGGTTATAGACTCGCAAAGCATACCGTCTGGTTTTGTTTGGAAGACAAACATCAGAGGTGATAACCATCACCCATGTTTAGTTACTGTTTCAAACCGAAATTAGAAATCCGTTACCCACCACATCCTGAAATGATGGATGTTCTAAAGAGTTCTCCTTGTGTAATATTAGATCCCTTTAAAAAGCTAAGAAAATCTTTTTTTATATTTAGTATTATCCAAGCCCTATGCCCTCTACCTCCCCAGTTAGCTTTTCCATACATAATAAGGCAGAAATCGTGTATTTACAGCTGTGCTACAGATAGGGATAAACCCTTGGTGAAATGAGGTGGCTAGTATTTTGATAATTGTCAGTAGTTGGGAGGTCCTCCAGTTCTTCAACATTTCTTAGAATTCAGCATTTTGTTTTAGGTTTTCCTCCTGGTTTTAATTTGTATTGTTTCCACCTTACCCTTCTTACCTTATCATCGCAGACAGAAGCCTATGCTTGAATTTCAGCTGCTACTACCGAACAGGCAGCCTGGAAGATAGTATCTACCAAACTTGCACCAATTAGTCACAAAACAAAACATCTAGCTCAACCCTCACTCTGTTAAAAAGAAAAACATCTAACTCTCCTTCTGGGAGCCCTCCGGCTTGATTCTCTTGAAAATCTTATTGGGTTCTTCATAATAGTTATCAAAAAAGGCTGCTACAGGTAAACATTACTTCTTCAGGATTTTACATGGTAAAACAGAGATTGCTAGAATTATTCTATTGTCAATTTTCTTAGAGCTCAGCATGAGTAAAGGTGAACTCTGCAAACTTTTATTTAAATTACGTTTGCAAAGCATACCAGCAAAAGGGTATACATTTCACTAGTGTGGGCCTACGAAGGAGATCTCCGATGCACCCTCTCAATCTTATAGATTAAGTCCAAAGTACATAATTCATGGAGTTCATCATGCAAAGTTGTATCCATGTATGACTTTGAGTTTGTCCTTGAAGTTGCAGTACTCCAATCACCTGACTACAAGTAGATTTTCTATTTATTTTTGCTGAACTTGAGAGGGAATTCTGCTTGGCTGTCATCATTCACTGATCCAATCCTTGCCGCCTGTTCTTCTCCTCCAGTCAGCAGCATAGGTGGGTATTGTGAGAAGTTGGCCTGATATGCAGTGCTCACTATTCTAGTGATCACTATGTATCAGTCCAAACAACCCTTATTGATGATTGGTTGTAAGTCAACCGTAGACAAGCTATCCTAGTAGCATGGACAAGAGCAGTCTTTAGGCTAGACTCTAGAGGGCGTGTTAAGCCAGCTGTTATACCATCACATATACCCCTTGAACACCAAGGGAAAGGACACCACACAAGTTGTTATGAAAATAAAAGGATATTTATTTAGAACACAACAACCCTGGACTCTTTATGAGGACAGGGTGCTAAGCACAATACAAAGCTCTTAGGAAAATACTCAAATCGCACAATTTACACAAATGCCCGAGGGGCACGAAAAACCATATACTACAAAAGTGGAATGCGAAATTACTAGCAGGTAAGTACTACTCTAATAGACTTTAGGATCGCTAGGACTGAATTACTGAACCTTCAGATTACTAGCAGGAGGCCTAGGGAGATCGGGTGCAGAGTGGGCACTCTCACGCGGGATGCGGGACAGAGTCTATGGAGGCTAGATTTCGTAAAGTTAGTGTTATCGGACGAATCCGACTAGGTAGAGCTGAAACGAAAAAGGATCTGGACCCTTGGATAGTGAGGCTATGCTGGAGCAACGAAATGCTGAGGTTACCTAGCCCAGGGGCTGCGGCTGCATAGGTCTGGAAAGACGTCGGGAATCCTCGTTGCAGTCTATGGAGCCTGAAAGAAGAAGTTGCTGGCAGGCGACCAGTGAAGAGATTCGGAGGGATCCAAGCCTGGATCGATGATGGAGGATACCTGTAAGCAGAGGGGACCAAGTTCTGAATCACTAGCCAGTGATTAGATGGGCACCAGGATGGCACCGGATGGAGTCACCTCGACCAGGTGAGTGGTCGACGCTGGGCTCTGCAGTCTCACGGACCAGGAGGCGTTGTCGGCGACCAGGATGGAGGTGCGAGCTGTCCCACGAAGGTATCTGCTGTCGACGTCTCTGGACCCAGGATTGGGCCAACAAGTCTTGGCAAATGCAAGCCACGCGGTGGACTCAAAATGGCGTCTGGAGTGGACCTGGAGGGTCCGGGGTGCTCCTCTGTTGGAGGGGAGCAAGGGCCAGTCTGGAGCAACCAGACCAGTGATGAAAGTGTCGTCGTTCGTCGTCAAGAGGGCTACAAGCCAGCAGGCAAGTAGCCGGACAACGCGGTGAGTAGCAAAGAGCAGAAGGGCCCCACGCAGATTTGGTGGATGCTGGGGGGCTGGACTTCGGTGCTGGAGCTGCTCAGGGTTAGGGCTTCTCAAACCCCAAAGCACTCACTCGAGGATCCCTCGGCGGTCGTGCTGGATAAGCGTCGTGCAGTTCTGAAGATGGCCGGTCCCTCGAGGTCTCGTCACACCCACGGATCTCTGCTGGGCTGATGATGTAGGTAGAGGTCAGAGGTGCCAGGGAAGCCGGGTCTCGTCGTGCTGGTCGGTCTGATTCCGGAGGAAGGACGTGCAGCAAACCGCAGTGTTCTTAGTTGGTGCCCGCAGATGCAGGGTGACTACTCCTTAGCCACAAGGGAGAAATCTTGAGAAGAAGTCTTGAGTTCCTTTCGTAGAAAGTAGTTTCAGGATTCAAAGAAGATCTAATTTGGAAGGGGGCCAGCTCCTATCTTTATACTAGGAAAAGGGGCTGGCACGCGACTAGGTCCTGCCCATGGGTGGGACCAGGAAGGGGGGTGGTTACACCCCTCTCCCATGCCGGACTTTCCCCAGCTCAGGGGCTGGTGTGCCCCTGGAACTGGTTCTAGCCGGCAGATGCATAGTGAGCACCGGGGTGCCACTTTCAGTCACCTTCCTCTAAAGCCCTGCCTACCCAGGATACACAAAACCCTGTCTGGGATGGTGCTAGCACCGCCCCTGACAGGAAACCCTTTGTCCAAGCCTCCCTCGCTGGAAGGACTCCCAGCAGCAGGAGGTCAGACTTGTGTCTGTGGTGGCAGCATCCATTTTGTGATGCTGAGGCTTGAGTTAACTTTAACCGGGGTTCACAGTTACATACATGTCGTGTCCCTCTAGAAGGGTGGAATGCTAACCCCGTCGCCAGAATTGGCGAGGGGTTAGTATTCCAATTCGTATGACACCTTACTCGACATGTTTTGGTAAAGCGATACCAGAGTTGGCATATAACCGCGAGGATTATAATGCACTTAAGAGTATATGGTATGCGTTATCATGGAACAGCTATTAGGACTTGGTTCCGCAAGCTGCAAACGGGCTCAGCTCATGCCAGAGCACCATCTCACACGATTCCAAGCACTCTGCCTTCAGGATTGTCAAGGCCTGCCATAGGAGTGACTGATAGGAATACGAGTGTCCATTTTAGGGTTAGATATAGGTATACTACATCTACAGCAAGGGGTGATTACACCACCTTGCCCCAGCTGTCGTGCAGCCAGTTGTGTCAGATTTAGATGGCCAGCCAGGGGTGGCATAATACATGCTGCAGCCCCTGGTAGGCCCTGGGTACACCTATGCCCTGAGTTACAGGGTCTGATAAGGTGGCCCAGTACCAATTGGTAAATGCACCTAAGGTACACGTGTCAATTTAGTGAGAGAACAGCAAGGCTGTGGGTCTGATTAGCAGGCCCACAGCCAGAGAAGTCGTAAACCAGTGAAGCAAAAAGCAAAAATCTGGGGTGATCATAGGATTGCAGACCCTACTCTCCTACAGGTATATTCATAAGTCAATCAACCAGAGCAAAGGTAAGGACAGCTCTGCTGTACTGGAAGGCAGTATTTGGCTGACCCCTACAGTATGCGGAAGTAGACACCAATGCTTTTTCAGGAGCTCATGTAGCACCCAGTGAAGCTGCATTATCAGTGGTCTAGGTAGTTGTATGCACAGTTGCACTATGCCCCACAGCAAGCAACAAATGGAGATGTGTGTTCTCCTAAGTCATGTCGGCAGAAAGGATTCTAGGAAAATACATAATGGCACCTGAAAATGGATGATCAGTTAGGTGCATGGGATGTGAAAGGGGAGTAAGCATCCATTTTGATAATGATTGAGTTTGATTAGTGCTCAACAATCCTCTTCCGGTACACTGTGGTTATCCAGCAAAATCAACCCCTATAAATCAATGTCCGTCTTCTCTCTGTTGCCTAGGATTAGGAGAATCCAGGGCAGTGACTTGAATGGGGAAGGGATTAATTCTATTGAGTATAGGTTGAAAATGCAAATGAGAGCTGAGAATACTTTCAGTGACGGATTTCACTATTGATGATGGGATGACGTCCTGTTTATATCAAGTAGCCTTCAGCAAGATGAGGAGTGTTGCCATCTGTTTGCTCATGGTGTTGAAGGATGACTTGGGGCATGTTGTGCTGTAGTATTGAATACTTCAGAAAGTGTTTGTGTTGTTGTTGGGCCTGGCACTTTTTGCAGGTTTATCCCCAGACTTTTTGCATTTTGTCTCATATTTTTCTGATCCTCTTTTTTGGCTTTAGGACTCTGAACTCTTTACCACTGCTAATCAGTGCTGAAGTCTGTATGATCTCTCCCTAAATTGTATTGGTAATTGGTTCTCCCGTATTGGAGTGTCTTTCATAGATTCACATGCCTGAATCATTCCCCGTCGTCGGAGTGGGAGTCCCACGGTACATAAAAAAGCAATACTATGCCATAATAACATAGAAAAACTTGTTAGTAACCAAGCAGGAAGTAAAGTAGCACAAGCTACAGGAGAAAAAACTTCCACACTCAGGACTATCCTAGTCATTTTGTACAGCCCAAACTGCAGCCAATCAGTTGTCATCACCCACCAGAAGGTTCTCCTCAGAGGCTCAGGCTCTCAGATTTTCTACCGCACGTCGTGGGAAGGGAGTCTCCCTGAGCTCTACTCAGTACTTCTCCATTTTACTTCTGGTATCTAGTTTTGAAGATGTCTTCATCTAAGAAATCTTTGTTCAGGCCTTGTGACTCTTGTGGTAAGCTCCGACTTTTTAAAGAAGATCCCCACAAGAAGTGCATTTATTGCCTGTACCCTGATCATCCAGGGAAGGACTGCAAGCTTTGTAGGATCTTCCCTCAGAAGACCCTCAGGGACAGAGAGGGCCGCCTGCTTTTGTGGCTACAAAAGCTCAACGATCAAGATTATCCTGCTTCTGAGGTAGGCAGTATTGCCTCTGGATCTACAACCGCTTCTAGGAAGAGAGCTACTGAAGAGGTGTTGTCTTTTCCTGGGGCCAAGATTGTAAAGAGGCAACAATCTTCTAAGGGATTTGATAAGCCTTCCACTTCTAAGGCTACTCCCCCAGCTAAGGCCAATCTTGGGCCATTCACACCCTCGAGAAGGACAACGAAAAAATTACCTCAAAAGATGACTTCTGAGAAGACTTTACCTCCGAAACAGACCCTGTCGTCTATGATACTGTTGTCGACTCCTTAGTTGACGAAGATCCCAGTCGATGCAACATCTACGTCTACGGTAACTTTCACTTCACCTAAGCCTGAGATGTTAATGTCGACAGCGTCTTCACCGTCGACGATGGTCTACGTCTGTCAGACCTATCTCGTCGACAAAGGAATCTTCATCTGCCATCATCAGCGCCTCATCACTGGCCAAGCTGAGGAAGATTGCGTCGACGATGCCACCGACGACGGCTGCTCCATCACAGTCGACGAACATCCCATCGTCGACGACTCCTACACCGTCGACGACACCTACACCGTCGACGACACCTACACCGTCGACGACACCTACACCGTCGACGACTCCTACACCGTCGTCGACTAAGACACCGTCGGCGAAGACAACTCAATCGTCGACGACGACCTTTTCATCGTCGGGAGCCAAACCTCCGTCGATGAGGCCGTCGTCGACGCCGCAACTGTCTACATGTACTACCATGCAAGTTTGGTCACCGTGTACGGCTTTTACGTCCATGCCAAAGCCATCCTTGCTTCAGAGACGTGGTTCTGTCCTAGAACCTTTGTCTCCTCTACGCCTGTCACCTCAAACAGTACCCCTTCAGGTCCCTGACAAGTTACTGGACTCTGAAGATAGTGAGGAGGATTCTGATATGGATGACCGGTTTGGGACAGCTACAAGACCTTCTGAATTGAACATCAAATACCAAGAGGACGATAAGGATGACCACCATTCGCTTGAGCTTGTGACATCACCGGTTAGAAATGTCCCCTCAGCTCCGATGCCAGTAGCATTACTAACAAATCTTCAGCACATGCTAAATGATTATTACAGGCATTTTCCACCGTCTGAGTCAACGGACTCTATGCCTCCTACACCTGTGGTGCAAACGCCCATATCTAATTTAAGACCTTCAAGGTCTCCCCCACCTGTAGCATCTCATCAGCCTGAAGAACAACGTTCTTCTGATTAAGAAGATAGAGAAGAAGGGGAATTTGAGGACGGATCCATGATGTCGTAGTGGGGCGATTATCAAATTCAAACACCTTCTCCCTAGCCTCCGGCTACTGCTGATTCACCTCCAGTGGACGTGGGAGGATTCCATCTTCTAATGGAAAGGGCTACAAAATGCTTTCATATTGACATGGAGGCTACACAACAAGAATGCTTCCATTATGATTTTAAGGATCAGCCAAGCAGCCAAGTTGTCTATACCTATTATCTATTTCATTTGGAAAGAGTGTATTAAAGTCATGTCTACTCCTGCATCTATTCCTCCAGTACTGCCGAGGATAGATAAAAAATATAAGTCTCCTGAAAAGTCCCCAGCTTGCCGTATAGGACACCTGAAATTGGATTTGGTGATCATACAGGCTGCACAGAAGCGGTCCAGAAATCCTTACTTTCCAATCGCAGCCCCACCAAATAGAGACGGCAGGCGTCTGGATGCCATTGGTAAACGTGTAATTGCAAACAAAACAGGTGATGGACAGAATGTGGATCAATGTCACACATTCACCCCAGTCCAAAGATCTGGGCCCAAATCCATCGTTTTTTTGCACTCCACACCACCCTGGGTTAGACAATGGCGATATGCAAATCAGCTCTGACCCTGTGCCCCATGGGAACAGTCCAGTCCGAACTACAAAAGCCATGTCCTTCCCAGAACGGAATCAAGCATCCGAGGACCGGACCGGTTTCGAGGTAACACCTCTCAACAGCCCGGCTAGCTTGACTCCAGTGGTGTGGAGTGCCTGGGACCCACGTCTGAGCATCCCCAGCACACTTCTGGCGGTAATTGCAAACAAAACAGGTGATGGACAGAATGTGGATCAATGTCACACATTCACCCCAGTCCAAAGATCTGGGCCCAAATCCATCGTTTTTTTGCACTCCACACCACCCTGGGTTAGACAATGGCGATATGCAAATCAGCTCTGACCCTGTGCCCCATGGGAACAGTCCAGTCCGAACTACAAAAGCCATCTCCTTCCCAGGATTTGGGCCCAGATCTTTGGACTGGGGTGAATGTGTGACATTGATCCACATTCAGTCCATCACTTGTTTTGATTGGTAAACGTGTGTCAACAATGGCTGCAACCTCAGTCCGGGCTGCCAACTCATTAGCCATTCTGGGTGGATATGACCGGCAAATGTGATCTGACATCTCGCCATATGTCAACATGCTTCCAGAGCCCTCCAAGTCAGAGGCGCTGAAAATCCTGCAGGAAGGTGAAAGGATCTCAGCGGAAATGATTGACTCTGCAGTTGATGTAGCTTCAACTGGATTCAGGCAGTTGGCAGGAGCTGCTGTCTTGCGCAGGCAAGGCTGGCTAAGAGTGACTTCGTTCTGCCAGGAGGGTCAAGCTAAGGTGTTAGACATGCCTTACGACAGGGAGTTTTTGTTTGGTCCGCATATAGAGGAAGCCCTCCAGACAATCAAAAAGGACACGGAGACAGCTAGATCCATGTGCACCCTACAATTTTGAATGCCGCCTTTTCGAGGTGCAAGATGACGTGGATCGTCCTCTACTAGAGGAGGTTATAGTCAGCAGTCCTCCTACAGGCAAGGGAATCAACGTTACCAAAGCCAGCGTTACCAGTCCTAAGGCCAACGCAACACTAATTATTCCCAAAGCAAAAGAAAGCATGCCTACCGTGGAAAGGATAAGAGACAATGAGTGTCCTCAACAGTCTCACATAAAAATTGGAGGAAAAATGTCAAATTTCTTTTCAAAATGGTCCTCAATACCATCAGACAGGTGGGTCCTGGACATTGTGGCCAAGGGCCATGCCCTTGAATTCGAAAAGTTTCCTCCAAACGTTCCCCCAAGGGGTCCACCTCCAGCTTATCCCAGAGAGTTGTTATCCCAGATCAATTTGATGTTAAAAAAAAAAAAAGAAGCAATCGAAAAGGTTCCTCAGGCTTAAAGAGGAGCAGGATTCTACTCCAGATTCTTTCTGATAAAGAAAAAGTCTGGAGAATGGCGTCCAATTCTGGATCTCCGTGCCCTAAACAAGTATTTGAAAAAGCTGACGTTCCGGATGCTGTCACTCCAAGAAATACTGCATCATCTTTCGGCGGGAGAATACATGGCCACCATGGATCTCCAAGATGCAGATTTCCACATCCCCATTTTACCTAGTCACAGAAAATTCCTACGATTCAGAGTGGCAGACAGGGATTACCAGTTCAAGCTCCTTCCCTTTGGACTACGCATGGCACCCAGGGTGTTAACGAAGATCGTGGCCCCAGTAGCAGCACAACTCCGGCTGGAGGGAATACAAATATTTCCCTACTTAGACGATTGCCTTATCAAGAATAGTTCTTACACAGACAACCATATCCAGCGGTGTCTGTCTCTCTTCCAGTCATTGGGTCTCTCCATCAATTTCAACAAGTCACAACTAGAACCATCCCAAAGACAAGCTTTCTTGGGACCAACCTTGGACACACAGCTGGTCCAAGCTTTCGTATCGGACGAGAGGCAAGAAAAAATACAGGACATGGCTCGGAGTTTACTCTCAAGAAAGTCATTTTCAGTCCGACAATTCAAGTCTTTTCTGGGGATGGTCTCTTCTTGCATTCCTTTGATACCGAATTGCCGTCTCAGGTTGAGGCCGCTTCAAGAAGAACTCAGCCTGCAATGGCTGCAGGTCTCCGGCTCATTCGAGGACCTCATCCAGATCACCCCTCGCATCCGAGATGCTCTTCTCTGGTGGATACAGAGAAAGAATTTACAACAGGGTTGCGCGTTCCTCAAAGACACTCCAAACTTTACAATCACCACGGACGCATCCCTCGAAGGTTGGGGAGCACATCTTCAAGGGTTGACGATCAACTGGAAATGGAGTCCTCAACAGAAACTCTGGCACATCAATATGTTAGAGCTAAGAGCCATCTTCCTAGCCCTCAAGTCCTTTCGCGCAATCGTTCAAGGGGCCACAGTATTGGTTCGCACAGACAATACTACAAGCATGCACTATTTGAACAAACAGGGAGGAACAAGATCGGCTCTTCTGTCTCAGGAAGCCCAAGAAATATGGGCATGGGCAATATGACACAGAATCAATCTTCTGGCGATCCATGTACCGGGAACGGCAAATGTTCTTGCGGACACTCTCAGCAGGACAACAGTGTCCACCCACGAATAGGAACTTCACCAACCAACGGTGGATCAGATTCTTCAACAGTGGGGTCATCCAGATCTAGAGCTTTTTGCGACCAAAGAGAACAGCAAATGCTGGTTCTTTGCAAGCTGGCATCCGAACAAAGACTCTCAGGGGAATGCCTTTTCGATCAACTGGTATCAAATATATGCTTACGCCTTTCCTCCGATACCGTTGGTTCCCAGGGTTCTTCGGATGATGAAGAAAGAACCGTGTCGCCTGATTCTTATTGCCCCCAGATGGCCTCGCCAATACTGGTTCACCGAGCTCCTTCTCCTATCGGAGTGCGAACCAATCCAGTTTCGACCGATTCCGGACCTCCTCTCCATCCAGGACGGTCATTTTTACCACCTGGACCCGACATCTCTGAAATTATCGGCTTGGCGCCTGAGTACCTGGAATTCACCCACCTGAATATCCCTTCAGATTGCAAGGAGATGCTAGCCAAAGCAAGAGCACCTTCTACAATAAAAACATACAGACTTAAATGGAAGAGATTCTGTTTTTGGTGTCACTCAGCTGGAATCCATCCTTTTCTAGTCAAGCCAGAGCAGATATTACCTTTTTTCTTACATCTGGCAAAATCGGGTTTATCTCATGCAACTTTGAAGGTTTTCCTAGCAGCCATTTCAAGGTACCGCCAGGATGGGTCCACTTCACTTGATTCTTCAAGAATACTACAACTATTTTTCAAAGGACTTTTCAGGATGTTCCCTCCTGTATGTCGTCCACCGCCATTGTGGCATCTCAATGTAGTGTTAGCGCAGCTCATGCGCCATCCTTTTGAACCAATTCACAGAGTGGATTTGAAATTTCTTACATGGAAGGTATCACTTTTGTTGGCTTTGACTTCATCTAGAAGAGTCAGTGATGTCCAGGCTTTCACGGTCATTCCATCTTTCCTGCAGTTCAAGTCCGATTCAGTAGTGCTCTACACAAACCCAAAATTCATGCTTAAAGTGCCTTCGGACTTTCACCTGAATGGGCCGGTCAGCTTAAGGACATTCTTTCCTAACCCGCAATCCCCTGCGGAAAGGGCATTGCATACACTAGACATCATCAGGAGGTGTTTAAAGTTTTATTTACAAAGGACTTCTACAATACGCAAATCTGATCAATTGTTTATTGCCTATGGAAAGATTTGTCAAGGTCATACAGTGTCTAAACAAACATAGCAAGATGGATCTCTGCAGCTATTGACTTTTGCCATACACAAGTAGGAAGACCTTTGCAGGCAGCACCAAGGGCTCACTCTACGAGAGCCATGTCTTCCTCGAGTGCTCTTTTCGCTGGGGTTCCTCTTCAGCACATCTGCAGAGCGGCAACCTGGTCCAGCAGGCATACTTTCACCAAACACTATTGTTTGGATGCAGCCAGCGAGACTGATTCTTCAGTGGGTCAAGCAGTTCTGCGTAATCTTTTAAAATAAGGTCAGCCTCTGTTTCCCTCCTCCTTTTACTGCTTTTCAGACGCTTGTTCATGCTGATTACTATGTACATGCTTAAGTAACTGCATTTTTTCATGCTTTTAGAAATGTGATATTTCTATTATATGGTCATGTGCTTTTCATATATATACAGGCTTATGCTACAAATAGCGTCTCCCAAGCACGGATATATACTGCTATCTATTCAGGCATGTGAATCTATGAAAGATACCCCAATACTGGAGAAGAACAATAGTTACTTACCCGTAATCTGTGGTTCTCCAGTATTGGTGTCTTTCATAGATTCACATGCAACCCGCCCACCTCCCCGCAGAGGCTCTTAGGCTATTTTGGTTTACAACATATCTCCGGTGCGAGAAAATCTGAGAGCCTGAGCCTCTGAGGAGAACCTTCTGGTGGGTGCTGACACTTGATTGGCTGCAGTTTGGGCTGTACAAAATGACTAGGATAGTCATGAGTGTGGAAGTTTTTTCTCCTGTAGCTTGTGCTACTTTACTTCCTGGTTGGTTACTACCAAGTTTTTCTATGTTATTATGGCATATTATTGCTTTTTTATGTACCATGGGACTCCCACTCAGACGACGGGGAATGATTCAGGCATGTGAATCTATGAAAGACCCCAATACTGGAGAACCACAGATTACAGGTAAGAAACTATTGTTCTTATCCATGATTGGCATATCAAATGTACTGGTAAGTCCCTAGTAAAGTACACTGTGTGTGCCCTTGATCTGTAAATCAAATACTACTAGTGGGCGTGAGTACTGATTGTGCCACCCACATGAGTAGCCCTGCAAACATGTCTCAGGCCTGCCACAGCAGTATCTGCAAGTGCAGTTTTAAACTACCATATCGACCTGGCATGTGCACCCACTTACCAGGCCCAATCATTCCCTTTTTCTACATGTCAGGCAGGTAGGCCCAAAGTAGCCCCATGGGTAGGGTGCACTGTATGTGAAATGTAGGACGTGTACTGGTGTGTTGCATGTCCTTATAGTGAACTACTGCCAATTTCTTTTTTCACTGTTGCAAGGACTATTTCTCCCATGGGTTATCAATGGAGCTGCATTGCAACATCTTGCAAGTGTAACTTTCAATTGGGAAGAGGTAGAGATTCGGAGTGTGGGCTTCCTGAGATCAGGATTTAAAAATCACCCCCTTTAGTAAAGGTGGTTTTAAAATTGTGTTTGAAAATGCCACTTTTAGAAAAAAGTGGGCATTTTCTTGCTTTACCATCCTGTGCCTCTACCTGCCTGTGTAATCAGCGTCTGGTTTAGACGGACAGCTGGGTTATTTGTGCATTCACTCTAGACAGTCACACAAAGGAAGCTGAGGTATACCCTGCATATCCTGATTGCCCATCGCCAGGCTGATGGGCCCTCCTGAGCTAGAGTGGTAGGAGTAGTTGTCACCGACACCTGAATGTGGCTGTTCCTGTACTCACACAATGTTGTCTCCATCTCCCTGTAGTGTGTCTGAAGCCAGGACAGCAGCAACAATACAATGTCTCAACAGGAATATCATGTAAACAGACAATTTAAAAAGAGAGTAAATCACATAGCACAGGGAATAGGGAACAACGGAGACCAAATGATAATTCAAAGTTGTTATTTACATATAGAAGCACAGAAGTACAACTAGATTGCAGTAACCATAACAACCAGGTGTGTACTGTCAATGTGTAAGTGAATAAACGGCGCAGTGACAGATATAGTTGTGAAAACAACGTGAGGCGCCGCAAAGTGAAAATAATCAGTGAGAGTCAGAATAAGATATTTACAACTATACATAAAATGTTATTTTGAAAATGACCAATAGAATACCGCAAATGGCGTTGCTGGGTCGGCGGCGTTTCAACCTCTATAACTTGGGTTCATCATCAGGACGATGGTTACATAGTTGGAATCAGTGCTCTGTTAGATGATAGAAGTGACGTCGGTGATCAAGTTGGCAACGTCTAAACGGATAATGAATGCCGAATAAGAATCGCTTTAGAGTAGCAATTACACAGAAATCAAGATTCTTTTGGAGGGCGCGGGGGAGGTGCCAATACGCGATGCAGGAGCCGGTCAAGGGTCACGCTCGTTCTCAAACAGAACTTTAATGACTTATAGGTTCCGTCCTGCGGGGCTATTTAACACTGGAAAATCCTTAGAACAGCAATTAATGCCGTCGGAATTGGGAGCGGGAGGTCCGGTCAAGTCGGGAAGTCCTTCAGTCGAGGGTAACATCTCAAGCCAGGACAGGGCAAGGCAGTGTCTGTGCACTACAAAGACTATCGTTTGAAGTATGCCTACTTCAAAGCTGAAAGGGGTAGCGGTTTTGGACCTGTAACCCCACATTTTTAGAACACTTCTGGATCAAGAGGAGACTGCCATGAGAAAGAGCTGGAGAGCTGGCAAGATGAATATTGTCCATTTGCTGGGTTGCTTTGCTGGGTTGGCCTGCAGTTGCTGCTTCTGTCTTGGAGAGGAAAAGACTGAACTTTACTTTTGTATCCTGTTTGAGAAAATTCTCCAAGCGCCTGTGT
This sequence comes from Lissotriton vulgaris, assembly GCF_964263255.1. Classification (NCBI taxonomy): domain Eukaryota; kingdom Metazoa; phylum Chordata; class Amphibia; order Caudata; family Salamandridae; genus Lissotriton; species Lissotriton vulgaris. Next base: position 1,380,903,316 of record NC_141689.1, on the reverse strand, counting down.
GTGCTTGCCTCTTGTTACGAAGTCTCTGGGCCATCAAAGATTTAATGCGAGCCCCTGGACTCCTCTGCTAGAAGTTCTGACCTGCCAAGTGGTGCCAATTCCATTTCTGGGCCCTTATAGGTGGTTTCTGCTGCAAGAAGAGATGAAATTCCACATATCACCCTTCAGCGCTGTTTTTTCCGCTGCATGCTTGCTGTGCATTTGAAAAACAAGGCACTGCTGCGTTGGGGCAGAAAAGACAGACGCAGTGCTTGCCAGTGGGTGAAAGAACTGCAGCAGCCCAAGTCCAGAGCACTGTGTCTCCGACGTCTGAGACCCCCCTTTCCGACTCGTAACACAGGCCATGCTGTGCGGCTGAAGGAATCTACGCATCATCTGCTCGCGACTGAAAGAAATGATGTAGCGCCTTTTTCGCCGCTGCATATACTCTAGAACGTCCCGATAGGCGCAATACAGGATCTGGAAAATTTTCCCCAAGGCAAGTCTGCGCATCGGCAGAGGGTGTCGCGCGACTCTGTATAACTCCGTCCACTGGATGGGACGTCGACAGTCCATATAATACCGCCCACTGGATGAGAGTTCGATGTAGTCCATATAACCCCCTAGCCGACGCGCAGACATCCGTTCCTTTTTTTCCATGCTTGCAACGCAGATCTGGAGCAGTTAAGGGTAGTTTTTTTCAGATCCATCTCAACGTCTTGTCGAGAAAACAATGTGCTTTTTCAAGTGATATCGTCTGGTTTTAAAACCTGTGGCTCTTGTGATAGACAAATATCAATCACAGATCCACATACCGTCTGTTTGTAGTACCTCGGAGAACATCACTACTCCGAGGAAACTGTTTCCTGCCAGTATCTTCAACCTAAGGCATTGGAAGAGTGCCATATGAAACCCCTGGCAGCGTGCTTTTCTAAGAAACCACAGCATCGGCACTCCTCACCAAAGACCAGGGACTGGTCGAGGAGTCGTTCGAGTGAGGGAGTGCCTCAGTCGACATCAAGGAAGGCTCTGATATCCCAATGGTCAAAACATAAGTCTGACGTCCTATCCTAACGTTCAATTGAGGAGCATTTACAAGGGTCTTCTCCCATGCCTCCCTAAATATCCTGGAGCCTGGGCAACTCTAACCTTAATGCTGGAAAATAAAAATCCTTGGAAAAGGTTTTTGGCATCAATCTCCCCCTCTGTCAGCTCTGGTCGGTGCTGACCCAGTTGCCTCAGAGTCAAATTGGCTGGTGATGTCGGCGGTGCCTTTGGACGCCGGTCTCATTCCTATTTCTAATTGTGAGACAACGGCATCGGCTGCGGCGCCGTCTTCATTGGATGGCTCTCCATCTGGTGTTGTTCAGCCCTTGTCTGTTTTTCTGTTTGGAATACACAGTTTTGTAACTGGAAGAGTATTGAGGGTCAAAATCCTTTGCACTATGTTGTCCAGCCTCATTTGGAGGAAAATTGGCTGGCTGAACTGGGGGAGGTTAGTGGATTAGAGTCCTCTCCAGTTTCAGATTTACTTTCTTCACCTGGTATGGCAACGGAGGAAAGTACTTCTTTGACTTAAATATTGAAGAGGGCAGCTGTGGTGTTGGTTAGCCAATTTTTTTCTCAGTGGAATTATCCATGTATCCTTTGGTAAATATTCTTCATCAAAGTGAGACGGAAGTGGAGCATGTGCTCCCTTTCAACGAGTCCCTGTTTGACCTGCTATTTGGGCAAAACCTGTGACAGGAGCTCCAGTTGACCGGGCTGTGGGATATAGTCCTCTACACGCTCCTGGGGACACTGTGTCTCCTGTGACATTCCACTACAAAAGGGCTGGTGGTTCAAGCTATTACAGCCTAATCAGACCCTAATGCCCTTCCTTTAGTTCCATCAGGCAGGTTTTCTCATGCTTTATAGGACTACATGGCGCAGAGGCTACCGTCTGTCAAAGGAAGCCAGAAATTAGTTATTGCAGGTGGTGCAAGACAGCTAGGAGGCGGCAAGATTCACCATCAAATGTAGTATGGACACCACTCATTCTGTGGGTAAAGCTGTGTATGGCTTAGAGAGGTTAATGACACTACACAGTTGACACTGACCCCTGACCCTTTACTAGCGATATTGGGTTACTCCAGACCCGTACAGCCGACACACAGAAGACTAGTTGATATGGCATTTTGGTTGGCTAAAAGATGCGTATCTAAGATGGATGCGAGGCCCGACCCCACGTTGTCACAGTGGTCAAGGGAGATGACATATTGCTGCGCCCAAACGGAACTCTACAGCGACTTGCTACCCCCCTTAATCGTCCTAAAAACTTCTGGTCTTGTTTCTTAGCACGAAGACAGACACAGGAAAACTTGGGGAGGCAGACACCCCACTAGATAGGGAGACTAGCTTGGAGATAGACACGACTGTTCTTCCCCCCCCCCCCCCCCTCCCCCCCCCCCCCGCCCCACCGTCTCCCCGGACTGAGGACAGTAATACACACACGAGAGATACAAGGTGGGAACCCCAAACAAAGAAGTACTTTATTGATGCTCCTGTATGTAGAAACTCCTTACTTCACCTCCGAGTGGGTCGCTGAATCGGATACATGATAGCGTATACTTTAAGATGATGGATGCCTATGTAAAAATGTACGTAATTATCTGTACCTTGTTGATGACATTTATTCCAGTCAACGCCTGTGATGATTGTTGTTTTGTTTTTGAGAAATGCCAATAAAAATATTTTTTTAAAAAGCTGTGTATGGCTCAGTCAGTTGCTCTGCGCAGGCATGCATGGCTGCGTCAGTCTGGCTTTTCAGAGCCTGTGCAGGAGTGCATCAAAGATATGCCATTTGATGGTGTCCTTTTGTTTGGTAAACAGGATGATTCAGTCCTAAGGTCGATTCAGAGCTGGTTGATCTGATAAATTCACTTGAGTTATTTTGTATCCTTGAGTTTGATTTTCGGTCTTGTATAAAAAGGTATTTACATGACTGAGTTATGATATTTTCATCTGGTACATCCAGAATTGTGTTTTGCTTTAAGAAAGGTTTATTGATAACTTTTTTTTTTTAAATCCCGGGCAGTTGGTATTACAGAATTTGTGTTCCATGATAAGTGTTTTCCTGCTTATTCTTCAAGCGGCAGAAGTGCTTGACTTTGTAGATGAAAGTTTTTTAGTGTTTAGCTTATGCTATATTTTTATTTGAGCCCTGTAATACAGGTCTTACAGTTTGATTAGGCTTGAGTAATATCCTTATGGTATACGCTATACTTTGTGGAGTATTGTTTCTATGCTGCAGTGTGCATTTTTAAATGTGTGTGTGTGTGTGTGTGTGTGTGTGTGTGTGTGTGTGTACATATATATATATATATCTCCACACTTGCAGGTTTAGCCCCAAAGGAGTTCCACCACAAGGAAATACGTGGTTTACAAAATTTATTTGAAGACTTGCAAGCAGCCAGCACCACGAACAACAGGCATCAGTCTAATCAATGCGCCAAACATGTTTCAGGATTCCCATCCTCCCTTCTTCGGTGGCGATTCATGTTAGAAGTGAGCAAAGTTTCTCGAGCACATTAAATAATCCACATCATAATATACATCACAAAACGTCACAGGACTACACACTCTGGCTCATAGTGAATTATATAGATTTATTCCAGCTTCTTCAGCGAGTCAAAACTAAAGAGTTTCGGCCACCTGGCCTTCGTCAATGTTTACCACACTAATTTTTCACCTTTTAACAAAAAAACTAATCATTGTTTGAAAATTCATTACAAAAATAAAGAAAGGACTTATACATCTTAACATATTAACATAGTTGATAAGGAATTTCTCTTTAATCAATTGTGAGATTGATTGATCATCATTTTAAATATATTATTAAGCGTCAGTAATGTGGCAACTTGTAAATTCCTTATCACAATTTCATGCTTCACTGTCAAACAAATCTTAGACCTACTTGTGCTATTGCACTATACATGACCTCGATCTACCACAGTCTACAAAATAGTGCCCTGAATAGGCTTGTTTTTATATATATATATATATATATGTATGAACAAGGCGGGAGCTAACCGCCGAAACGCGTCAAAGCAGCCGATAAGTGAATAAAACTTATTAGGAATTCGAAATTTCACGGAGTCAGTGCCTTACTTATATGGTGAAGTTTGGACGGTTGGCACTCGCTTTGTTGAATGGACTAGTATTTACCATTCCCGTTGCGCTATAAAGAGAATTTCCAGAGAGAAAAATAAATGAAAAATGACTTCTAATAAAGTCCCCTATGTACAGGATTAATACCCACAGACAAATTACACCCTCAATGGGTAAAACATCTTTTCTATATTCATTATTACATTCTGTTATCATTAAATCAATTTGTCCTTCTATTCTCCATTATGATGATAGGTAACTGATGGTGGCCTAGCAGAATAACTCCTTTCACAGAGACACAGATGAGTGAAAAGGGGATCCACGAACCAATTGTGCCCTTAATGGGCCAATAGACAGAGTTCCTCCTTGCTGTTAATCCCTCAGGAGGTGCGTGTTCAAAGCTAGATAATATATCTTGCTTCTAGCTGTCGCAACAGCTTGACCCTATCTCCTCCCCTCTCTTTAACTGGAACCTGATGCAGACAGAAGTAACTTTACTTGTCGCTTCTGAAGTTATGGGCTTCAGCAAAATGTCTGGCCACTGGATACAAATGTCAAGATTGGTGAATGCCTGTGTGTGCTCCAATATACGTTTCTTTGCTGGATGAATTGCACTTCCAACATATTGGAGACCACACGGCAGACCAGACAATACACCACAAAATTGGTATTACAATTGAGAAATTTACTGATACTCTGTTTGACTTTCTTTCCTGGAACTGAATACTCCTTAACCTTGACACTATTCTTTCATGCCTTACAAGTGGTGCATGGGTACAACCCTGTAATAGGTGTTATTATTGCAGTCTCATCAGAGAAATTACTTTGGATCAAAATATCTTTTCAGTTACTCCTTTTTTCTATACGTGATGTTTGGTCTATTGGGTAATAATTTTCCAATTACACTATCTGCCTGCAGAACTTTCCAATTCCATTGGACAAGACCTCTGATTTTATGTGACTCAGCTGAAAAGCCAAGAATCAACCTTACAGCTTATGTATCATTTTCAGTGTCAGATACTGTAGATGGTTTGTAAGTCAGTAGTTCCTGTCTTTCCTTGGATTGCACCTTTGTAGCAGCATTATGTAGTATATGGTTCTTATGCCCTCGCTTTCTGAATCTACTCAGGGATTCACTTGCTGCTTTAGAATAATCCTCTGCAAGTGAACAATTTATTTTGAGTCGCAGTAATTCCCTATAGGGGATACTGTGAATCAAACTACGTGGGTGCTGGCTTTCTGAATGAGTAAGGAAATCAAAAGGGGGGAGGAAGAGGTGGTGCTGTGTGGCACCGAGGTGGGCACGTCCTCCTCTTGCAAAAGTAACTGTAATCAAAAAGGTCCACCTCAAACAAAGAGGTTAGTGCGTATCTTGATGGCCTTGGGATACACACATGTGGTTAAAATACCCCTCACACACCAAAAGGGCCCTTGGTGTCATGCTTCATCATCGGGGTCTTCCCGCCCGGCTGCCGGACGGGGCAGTGCTGCGACAAGCGACTACGCTGGAGCACCTTTTTAATTGTGGGTGCTATGTGAGTGAATGGAGTGAGTGTCAGTGGGGTCAGGGTTGATTGGCAGGTGATGTTAAAAAATACCTGGCCTAGTGATACAAAAAACTATTTAATAAGAACTGGCTGGTATTGTTAAAAAAAGTGGTGTCGGAAAGAGTAAGCGGGTTTATGAGCTTACTTTCCTGTGTGGGTCGACATGTTTCGGGGCGACATGCCCCTTCGTCAGGACCGGGGTAAAAGATCCCCCTGTCACTCACTAGTGTGTCGCCAAGGTGGGTCTTATTTTTACAAAAAAGTGAAAATAAAGGGATTTATGTGTATGTATATATATTTTATATTACTAGATACACATCCCTAGCTATGAAGTAAAGTACTCATGTAGTATGCCTGGAAAGACAAGAGCATGGTGTTACTAAAGCGCGGATCCCAAGGCGCTATTTCTAAAGTACCTGTAAGAAAAAGGGGGACAGACATACATATAGCAGTGGTCATGCCTTGAGAGCTCGCAGAAGGATCCAAAAATTTTGCTTTGTAAATCACACACACACACAATGTTCACACATTATATATAGTTATGATATAGATGGATTGGTTGGAAAGTCTGTACATTATTTTCAATACATACTCTTTACGAAGAGGAACAGTGCCTCATGGGCCAGCGCTAGATCGGAGGGTATAATAGGGGTCCAACTGCAGGTGGAGAAACAAATAATACAGAGATGTATATGTAGAGGGTTCAATCTAGGTATTATCGTGGTAAGAATGCTAGAGTAGGTAGCATCCCATATGCCTCTGTCTATTCGTTCTCCCAAACCGGCTATGCCGTACTTACTCAACCCCCAGCCTCGTTGTGCTTCCTCCTCCGTCCGTGGCCTCCGTGGAAATGAGGATGGAGGCAGGGGCGGGTGTTTTTATAGCTGAGGTAATTGGTTAATAGGGATTGGTCTGATTGATAGTCGATAGTTAACTGTGGGCACCTGTGCTCAGGAAAAGCGCCGAGATCTGGCTGGTGTACTGGCCGTTGTTAAAATGATCGCTGACGCTAGTTTTTAGATTATGGCCAGAGCGTGGTATTGCAAGAGGTGAATGCCCCGTAATAATGGTCCGGACTTATAATTTAAGAGTTTTAGTGGGAGCGAAGTAAAGATCGGGCGTTGCCGCTGGCCGTAGTGAAAGAAGTGTTGCTAAGACGCGCATGCGTCGACCTCTAGTTCAGGTGCGCATGCGCGGAGAACGGGACGAACTCCGCGCATGCGCGTGTGAACGCGAGACACTGTAGTGTAAGGCGAACGCCCCGGGCACTTGTTATGATAGAGGTCGCATCACATCCTCGTGCAAGGTATGCACAGGGTGTGTGGGTGGTCTAGTAAAGACTATTCCATTTTTATTTAAAAAAACGGGGGCTGTTGGGTTAAGAAATAACTATTTGAAAACATGGAAAAACATGGAAAAACAGCACTGATGGGCTGGTAATAAAGGCACTGATAGTCATGGCTGATGTGGGATGCCCATGTGTCACTTGGTTGCATCATGTTGTTTTTTTGGGTAAAGACACGAGGGGTTGGATGTAAAAGATTTATGCCAAGATAAGGACAACTGATTGGGCAACTATTATTTCAGAGCGCTGGTCAGGGGTTCACATGGGACCAGGGTATATGTAACAGATGTAACAGATTTATGCCAAGATAAGGACAACTGATTGGGCAACTATTATTTCAGAGCGCTGGTCAGGGGTTCACATGGGACCAGGGTATATCATCGTTAAGGCCAGTGTGGTGTGTGCCAAGCCGATGTACCCAGCGTTGTTCTTTTGATAGCAGGTTCTTGTCATTTTTGAAGATTTCGATGACTGTCCATTTCAGATCATGAATACTGTGGCCCATGGTGACATAATGAGTGGCCATCTTTGTCGTGGTTTTCCTGCAGCGTACATTACTGCGATGCTCATTCATACGGATTTTTACTGGTCTGCTTGTCATCCCTACATATTCTTTACTACAGGGACACTTGATTAAATAAACCACATTGCGACTATTACAATTCGTAAAGGCGCGTTGTTCCCATGTAGTTTGGTTAGAGAAAGTGATAATGCGACTTTTTTGTGTGTACTGGCAAGACGTACACGTCCCACAAGGGTGGTGGCCTCCTATTTCAGAAAGTCTGGTAGGGGAGTTGGACTCTGTGTTTCTTGGCCTAGTGTGGACCAGTATATCCTTCAGATTTTTGCCTCTTTTGTGTGAGAACATCGGTTTAGGAAAATCCAGCTTCCCGCAATTTAACATTCTCCAATGCTTATTGACAATTTTTGTGATGTGATTAGAGTTAGTGTTGTATTCACACATGACCTAGAATTCAAGAGGGACTGGCTGGAGATGTACCAGAGACTGGCTAGTCCTGATTATAAAAACCGCCACAAAACTTACACAAGAACTAAAAATAGAGATAACTAAACTGGAGGTTAAGATTAAGAGCTATCTCTCTCCGGCCGCTCTGAACAAAAGACTTGAGGAACTTAACCAAGAAATGACGGAGTTTGAACTTACCCTCAAGAAAAACAAATATAAAAAACATAAAAAAGATACAGAGGGATTCACTCAGGAACGCATATATCCATATATCAAAAAAGACTATGTGTCCAAGGATCACAACAGTGATCAAGACACAGATAATTCTGATGCAAGCTCCAACAGTTCAGGTTCCAGTAGGAACAGTAATCAGGGAGCGAGAGGAGGGGGGCGACCCTATCGAAGACCATATCCACAAGGTGGGAGAGGTTGGACACCCTATCAAGGGTATCCTCGGTACATGCAATACCCCCCAATGCCACCCTATATGGACAACCTGTTCCAACTTTGGAACCAACAGGCACCCTCATTCAACCACTATGGCCCTCCGCCTTTTTTAGGCCAGCGCCAAGGCCCCCGAAGGGGAAGAAACCGAAAGGGCACTCAGGTACACTGGAACCAGCAACCAACAGCACCCCGGGTGTGTCAACTCAGAGTCAGACAGCATCAACCAGCAGGGGAACCTAGTGGTAAACCTATCTGAGCTTCAACTTACTGAAGCACAAGAGAAAGTCCTATCCAAGGGTTTGGGTTTCGTCCCAACCAACAAAATGGACAAGTTCAAAATCTGTCAGGAAATGAAAGAGTTCATGCGGAAACTAAAGCTACGAGCATTCTTCCAGAACTCTGAGAATAAATCTGATGATCAATCAGACACAGGACTAAAGAAAAAGTCCACATTTACGCCACTGGACTCCACTATACCAGTCGAACTCCTAGCTTTTGAAAAAGCAGTCATGGAGGACCTAGAGAAACTGCCCACGGATACAAGTACCAGATTTCAAAACATCTCAAGAATAGAGAGAATTGCACTACAAGAACTTGCCAACAACCATGATATTGTGATAAAACCAGCCGACAAAGGCGGAGCCACTGTTATACAGGCCTATGAAAACTACGATAGGGAATGTAGAATATTGTTGGAGGATAGACGCAATTACGAGGTACTGAGGGATGACCCAACTGAAGAGGTCAGAATCAGCATCCAGATAATGGTCGAGGAGGCGATAGCTTTCGACTGGATCTCCAAAAAAGAGAGCGAATTTCTAATACAGGACAACCCTACAACACCTTATTTTTACACAATACCGAAGATTCATAAAGTGGCCCCATACCCACCTGGGCGCCCGATAGTATCTGGTATCAATTCAATCCTGGAACCTCTATCAAAATTCGCTGATGCATTTCTCAGACCTATTGTGCAAGCAACAAATACCTACTTGAAAGACACGAAAGCTGTCTTACAGCTATTGAGGGACATACAATTCGACCCAGAACAACACCTCTTAGTAGGTTTGGATGTAGAGAGTCTCTACACGAGTCTCCCCCACAAAGAAACTCTGGAGATATTAGAGGAAGTTCTCTTTTCCACCGCCTGGGAGTATCACACTCCTAGACAGGTGGTACTTGAATGCATCTCTCTCACACTGACGAAAAACTACTTCCAATACGAGAACACATACTACCTACAGAAACATGGCATGGGCAGCACCTGTGCTCCTAGTCTGGCAGGGTTGTACGTACACCACCTGGAAACGTCCAAGATCCTAAACAATCAAAATCCCTACCGACACCATGTAGTAATGTGGAAGAGGTACATCGACGATGTGCTGGTAATCTGGAAGGGAGATCAGAACTCAGTCGATCTTTTTATGGGATGGCTGAACCAACAAGATCAGTTCCTTAAATTTACACACACAGTTTCCAAAGAAAACCTTGTATTCCTTGACCTGAACATCTACCCGGCTGAGGGGAAAGTACAAACCAGCACACATTTTAAACCTACAGCTAAAAATAGCTTGCTCCTTTTTGATAGCTTCCACCCTCGCCATTTACGCGAGAACCTACCCTATGGGCAATTCCTGCGGTTGCGACGCAATTGCAGCAACATCAGCGATTTTAAAACCCAAGCAACAGATTTGGAGTGCAAACTACTCAACAGGAACTATCCAAAGGCCATTATCAAGAAGGGCCAAAAGCGAGCCCGTAACAACAACAGGGAGGCGCTGCTAGAAGACACTGAGACCAAAGAGCCTGACCCGAGACCAATTTGTGTTACAACATATAACACTAACTCTAATCACATCACAAAAATTGTCAATAAGCATTGGAGAATGTTAAATTGCGGGAAGCTGGATTTTCCTAAACCGATGTTCTCACACAAAAGAGGCAAAAATCTGAAGGATATACTGGTCCACACTAGGCCAAGAAACACAGAGTCCAACGCCCCTACCAGACTTTCTGAAATAGGAGGCCACCACCCTTGTGGGACGTGTACGTCTTGCCAGTACACACAAAAAAGTCGCATTATCACTTTCTCTAACCAAACTACATGGGAACAACGCGCCTTTACGAATTGTAATAGTCGCAATGTGGTTTATTTAATCACGTGTCCCTGTAGTAAAGAATATGTAGGGATGACAAGCAGACCAGTAAAAATCCGTATGAATGAACATCGCAGTAATGTACGCTGCAGGAAAACCACGACAAAGATGGCCACTCATTATGTCACCATGGGCCACAGTATTCATGATCTGAAATGGACAGTCATCGAAATCTTCAAAAATGACAAGAACCTGCTATCAAAAGAACAACGCTGGGTACATCGGCTTGGCACACACCACACTGGCCTTAACGATGATATACCCTGGTCCCATGTGAACCCCTGACCAGCGCTCTGAAATAATAGTTGCCCAATCAGTTGTCCTTATCTTGGCATAAATCTTTTACATCCAACCCCTCGTGTCTTTACCCAAAAAAACAACATGATGCAACCAAGTGACACATGGGCATCCCACATCAGCCATGACTATCAGTGCCTTTATTACCAGCCCATCAGTGCTGTTTTTCCATGTTTTTCCATGTTTTCAAATAGTTATTTATTAACCCAACAGCCCCCGTTTTTTAAATAAAAATGGAATAGTCTTTACTAGACCACCCACACACCCTGTGCATACCTTGCACGAGGATGTGATGCGACCTCTATCATAACAAGTGCGCGGGGCGTTCGCCTTACACTACAGTGTCTCGCGTTCACATGCGCATGCGCGGAGTTCGTCCCGTTCTCCGCGCATGCGCACCTGAACTAGAGGTCGACGCATGCGCGTCTTAGCAACACTTCTTTCACTACGGCCAGCGGCAACGCCCGATCTTTACTTCGCTCCCACTAAAACTCTTAAATTATAAGTCCGGACCATTATTACGGGGCATTCACCTCTTGCAATACCACGCTCTGGCCATAATCTAAAAACTAGCGTCAGCGATCATTTTAACAACGGCCAGTACACCAGCCAGATCTCGGCGCTTTTCCTGAGCACAGGTGCCCACAGTTAACTATCGACTATCAATCAGACCAATCCCTATTAACCAATTACCTCAGCTATAAAAACACCCGCCCCTGCCTCCATCCTCATTTCCACGGAGGCCACGGACGGAGGAGGAAGCACAACGAGGCTGGGGGTTGAGTAAGTACGGCATAGCCGGTTTGGGAGAACGAATAGACAGAGGCATATGGGATGCTACCTACTCTAGCATTCTTACCACGATAATACCTAGATTGAACCCTCTACATATACATCTCTGTATTATTTGTTTCTCCACCTGCAGTTGGACCCCTATTATACCCTCCGATCTAGCGCTGGCCCATGAGGCCCTGTTCCTCTTCGTAAAGAGTATGTATTGAAAATAATGTGCAGACTTTCCAACCAATCCATCTATATCAGAACTATATATAATGTGTGAACATCGTGTGTGTGTGTGTGATTTACAAAGCAAAATTTTTGGATCCTTCTGCGAGCTCTCAAGGCATGACCACTGCTATATGTATGTCTGTCCCCCTTTTTCTTACAGGTACTTTAGAAATAGCGCCTTGGGATCCGTGCTTTAGTAACACCATGCTCTTGTCTTGCCAGGCATACTACATGAGTACTTTACTTCATAGCTAGGGATGTGTATCTAGTAATATAAAATATATATACATACACATTGATCCCTTTATTTTCACTTTTTTGTAAAAATAAGACCCACCGTGGCGACACACTAGTGAGTGACAGGGGGATCTTTTACCCCGGTCCTGACGAAGGGGCATGTCGCCCCGAAACATGTCGACCCACACAGGAAAGTAAGCTCATAAACCCGCTTACTCTTTCCGACACCACTTTTTTTAACAATACCAGCCAGTGCTTATTAAATAGTTTTTTGTATCACTAGGCCAGGTATTTTTTAACATCACTTGCCCATCACCCCTGACCCCACTGACACTCACTCCATTCACTCACATAGCACCCACAATTAAAAAGGTGCTCCAGCGTAGTCGCTTGTCGCAGCACTGCCCCGTCCGGCAGCCGGGCGGGAAGACCCCGATGATGAAGCATGACACCAAGGGCCCTTTTGGTGTGTGAGGGGTATTTTAACCACATGTGGGTATCCCAAGGTCATCAAGATACGCACTAACCTCTTTGTTTGAGGTGGACCTTTTTGATTACAGTGGCTTTCTGAATGAAGCATATTCTAGCTTCTGCCACAAAGACCAAGAGATCCAGAAAAGGTACTTCTTTGCTGCTAATATTGCTGATAAACTTTAAATTCAGATCATTGTTATTTAGGATCTGAATATATTCCTCTGCTTCTACGGCAGTGCCTTTACAGACAATGAAAAGGTCGTCAATATATCTTGCCCATAGGGCTATATTATCGACCAGCCTTTCATTATCCTCTGCCAAAGCCACGTGCTTCTCCCACCAGCGTACGAAAAGATTTGCATGGCTAGGTGCGAAGCACGTGCCCATTGCAGTTCCCTGGATCTGTAGATATAACCGCCCACCGAATAGAAAGATGTTGTTGTTCAGGCAAATTTCAACAATCTCGAGTAGCATTCTGCTGAGGGCCTGAAATTTTAACAGTCTTGTTTTGAGAAAATATTCAAGAGACAACAGGCCATGGCAATGTGCAGTACAAGTATATAGGCTTGTGATGTCCAGGGTAATTAGTAGAAAGTTTGGTTACCAGGGTATGTTCTGGATCCACCTTATAAAATCTGTTGTGTCCTGGATATAGGAACTTAAGTCTCTCACAAACTGAAAGAGGAAATGATCTGCATACATAGATGCTTTTTCTAGAAGACTTCCTTTACTGGACGCTATTGGTTGTTTTGGCAGTTTAATCAGGTCTTTGTGAATTTTGGGTAAATGCTAGCTGGTGGACAGCACAGAAAATCCACTTTCATATATTGATACTTGTCCTCCTCCAGGATACCACTAGTTCTCCATTTATCAAATAGTTCATAGAAAGCCAGGACACTCACATCAAAGGTTTCTCTGTTCCCTTTCTTGTAAGTCTCCATGTCGCCTAGTAGACATAGTGCTTCCTCCTTATATAGATCTTTTGACATGATCACAACGCTGCCGCCCTCATCTGACTGTTTAATAACCTAGGATGTGTCGTCCTTCAGTGTTTTGACGGCTGCCCATTGAGCCCTGGTCAGATTATACTTTCTTTTGCCTGTTGGTTGTATATGAGCTGTTTGTAACTCATCGAGGTCCTTAATCATGGCCTCATGGAAGCAGTCTTTTGTATCAAATGGTGTTCTGGGGATGTACTTGGATTTAGGTTTAAAGTACGAGTTACTTACCTTTGGTAACAATGCATCTGGTAGAAATGATTCTAACTGCAGATTCCTTAACATAGAATTATCCGGAAAAAATTTCTTTCCACAGCACCTCTGTGCGCTGGGGGGCGGTTCCCCCTGACTCCTCCCTGACGTCGCCGCGGGCGTGACGTCAGCAAGGTCACAAGCTTCACCCCGGCGCGCCGACGTCGGTTTTCTTCTGAGAACTTTTCTGCGCCACAACGCGGAGCAATCACAAACAAAAACTGTGAGAATATAGGAACAGTGTGCGAAAAAATCAGATAAACTGAAAGGAAGAGCAAATGGCGAGGAACAGCACCTTCCGAGAGAGTGCCAGGCACTGTGGCACCAAAAGTCATAGAAGGGAAGAGCAGAGCACAGCTACTGCGAAGCAACCCTGCAAGCAGATACAACATCCTCCCAGGGGGCAGACAAGCATGTGAAAAACAGTCTATGAACAGTGAAGGACAACCAGGCCAGAACAGAAGAGTAACTATAATTTACCCCAAGATGGAGTAAGGGCCAAGGCACAGCCAAGAGACCCCAACTCGGAGGACTGCAGACAAGGTCAGAAATATCAAGCAAAGAAAAGGGAGAAGAGCACGAGTAGGCCTCACACTGGAAGACCAGGGTGCAGGGACACAGAAGTACCCATGAAATCACCAACCAAGCACCAGAAAGGAAGAAGTGAATCCAGAAAACATACAAAGCATCCCACTAGGGAGAAAGTGAGAGAGGGCACTCGCAGAAGCCTAAAACCACCCGGAGGCAGGCGAGTGCAGAAGACCAAGCTGGAGGTCCTAGCAGAATGGGGAGGAAGGGTGGGTCGCAAATGAATCTGCGGCTAGAATTGCCTTTACCAGATACATCGTTACCGAAGGTAAGTAACTTGTACATATGATAGGGACTACTAGCCGCAGATTCCTTAACGTAGAATAGATACCCTCGTCGTACCCAGAAGGGAGGAGGGCCTGCGAGAGAACCTCTCAGTAGGAAGAAACACAGGGCCCCAGCAAGGGATGTGTAAAGGGGACAAGAAGGGCGGCCCAGTCCCCCCCCCCCCCGCCAATCAGAAGGAAGGAATGGCGAGGGGAGGCCAGGACACCCCCACGCCCAGCCAAGGTACCAGGAACATCCACCAGAAAGCCCTGGAGGGACAGACAACGGCAGAGGAGTACCGAGGAAGAAAGAATCACCCCAAAACTCCAAGGAGAAGAGGTAGAAGTGGAGGCAAGCCCTTCACAGGAAAACACACACGCACAGCGAAAGGGACAGCTGAACCGGCCACAGCCCCAAGGCAGAGGACCAGGCAGGAACGGTTCCACAGTCAAAGGCAGGCGTGAGAAAGAAGACTAAGTCTTGCAAGGCTCCAGCAGACCAAGAGGCAGTAGCACAAGGACCCACCCCAAGGCCCCTCTGCCGTGGACCAGAAGGAGCAGGTGTGCGCAGCCGGCAGCTGGCAAGTACTAAGATGCTGAGTGCCCAGAGCAAGCTGAACGCAAGGCGAAGGCCAGGGAAATCCAGGACAACCCCTAAGGGGAGATCGTTCCGACATAAACCGCCCACGAAGAAGTGGAACTAGTCAGAAGAGGAGAAGAAAAACGTAGGACAAACAAGCCGTCCACCAGAACCCAGGAAATCCTACCCCTCCTGGAACACCAGACGGAGGACCAGGCCAAAACGCCGGACAAAAAAGGGGGCGGAAACACCACAGCACAACCCCCCAAATGGCATGCCAAAACTGGTCCAACAATGCAGCGGATACTGAAACGACAGACCTTGGAGCTTTGCAACCTGACAAGAATGAGGGATCGCATCAGTGGTATACAGCGACACCAGGAAAAGCAAGGAGCCTACAAGGGAGTCCACCCCCCCCCCCCCCCCCCCCTCCAGCGTAGGACAGAGCTATACAATAGCTACAAGTACCCCACTTAGGGATAAGGCACGTCCCATAGAAAACATGGGAACCACTTTTAGGGACGGCTTAGCAATCAGGCAAAAAATTACACCTTGCCAAAAGGGCTGAACCAGCAGCCAATCGAAGAGAGGGGCCAACCAAGAGACCCCAAAGGCACATCAAACCACACAAAACCTATAAACGGGCCACTCGAAACACCGGAGTCCAGGAGCAGGTGGGATAGCACCTCCCATCAAGCCCCGGAGGAACAACAAGCCAGTCTATGGAGGGGGAGGAGGACGGAGCCCTGCAAGGAGACGCTGAATGGCGTAGTCTGCATGACTGTTAAACAGAAGGACCCCATCAAAGGGCAGGTCAACCAGACGCTCCCTAATGTTCTCAGGAAAAACAGCATCCTGCAGCCAAGCTTGGCGAAGGAGAGCCACAGAAGTGGCCAATGCACAGCCAAGAGCATCTGCAACATCCAAAGCCGCATGGAGAATAAACGCGGCCAACTCCCTACCATCCAACACATGGTGCCGTAGATCAGCACAGGCACTCTCATGGGGGACATGAGAAAGAAGGGACTCCACAGAATCCCACAGGCTGGAAGTAGCCCTAGCCAACACACAGTGTTGAGCGCCCCTAAGGCAGCACTGGATGAAGCGAAAATGTTGCGCCCCCATGAATCCAACCACCGGGGCTCCTGAGACGAAGGAAACCACACCACAGGCAAGGACTGAAAGGCAGTCCGCAGAAGAGAGCCTTGCGTGGAAGGGTGGAAAGAAAGGCAGACTGGGTCGTGCGGAGCAGGACGGTGTAGATGCAGGAGTGGCTGAGGCACCGGATCACCTGTGGCAGGACGCCCCCAAGCCCCCAGAAGAGAATTGTGGAGCGACGCTTCAAAAGAAAGGAACTGCTCCCGTCCACCAGAGGCCTGGTGGAGAACCTCCAAAAGATCTGTAGAGAAAGGGGTGTCCGGCTCGCCCATCCGCAAAATGCCAGCTGCCGTGGAAATAGCCCGAACGAAGGCCACACTGGCCTCCCTAGGATGCCGCGGGGAAGAAAGCAATTTTTCTGTGGGCGACGGCTGCAAACTGAGCCGTCCGTCTCCAAGTTCAGCTATACGGGGAGCGGCCAGCCCCGGAATGGTGGGGAATCCACGGAATAGTGGGGAACCTGAGGTGTCCCCGGGGAAGGTGGAGAAAGCCGGTGGAGGGCCCAACCGTGGACTGCTTAAAGGAGGTTCCGAGAGCTAAGGCCACAGGAATGACGAGGAGCTCTCTCTGGAAGATGCCGGTGAAAATGCAACAATGCGGCACCCTGTCTTTGGAGAGGACGAAACCAGCAGATGAAAAACCTCCGGAGAGGAGGAAATCTCTTCAGGAGACGAATAACGGACCCAACGCCGGCACGGCGCCGTGGAATCCGCAACAGGCGCCGGCTCGACGTCGACCGGCGGCGGAGTGGGCATCGGTGCCGCCAGGTCGACCTCCTCCACCACGTCCTCCCTAGGAGAATGGAGCGGGGTCAGAGCCGGTGTGGCTAAGGAACGGTGCCGAAAAAGTGCCGGCTCGACCTCACTCGGGACAGCTGCCAGCGGAGAGGACCGAGGGGGATTCGGGAAAGCACCTCCGGCCCCAGCCTCCACCCATCGGGGAGGAAAGCCTCCAGCACCAAAACGATGCCGGCTAGGCCTCTGGAGAGGCAGCTGCCTGCTCAGAGGGCCGAGGGTGGCTCAGTGACCAGCCCGGAGTCCCGGCGATCTCCTGCGATGCCACAGGGAGCTCCGTAGGGAGTTCTGGCGAAGCAGGGACGCCACCGGTCGAAGAGCGGAGCCCTGAAGGACCACCTTTCGACAACACCATCCTCCTGCAACCTGAAACCGAAAAATTCAGCGCCGAAGCCGCCGGCGACTCCGCAAAAGGCCCCGCATGAGGCAAGGGATCCGCGGACATCTCAGGAGGCGGAGGAGGGGCCAAAGAAATCTGCAGAGCTGCAGCGTAGGCTGTCATTTGGGCCCTGCTCGCTCCGACGTCGGGAAACAACTTTCTTCGGTCTTCAAGTCATGTACTGATTGTGCACGCCAGATGTCGGTGACTGACCCTCCCCCGATATGTATGTGGTGTTTTGGCGAGCACCATCACTCTACGGACTGCAAAGCTTGTCAGCACCTCAAACCGATGAAACTGCTGTCTGCCCGCTTGTCCCGGTCGGTGTCATCCCAGCGTCCGTCCCCTACCTCGAAGACCAGGAGCTGCTGATTCCGACTGCGGTATCGCCCTACGCCATGGCCCCAAGGGGGTCACTCGCCAGCAGGTAGGTCCTGTAGTTTGTCTCCGAGGTCTTGTCCTCATTCGACGGAGGACACGGATTCCCCTCAGGACGTGCACCCCTGTCAGTCGCCACCCTACCCGCCGTTTCCCAGCGTCTGGGCAACTAGGGCCCAAATCACAGCCTACGCTGCGGCTCTGCAGGCTTCTTTGGCCCCTCCTAAGCCACCGGAGACCTCCGCAGATGTACCTGTCTGAGTTGCTGGTAGGCAGCTCTTTTCAATATTTCCTACCTCTAGGGGATGTAAGTTGGGGTCACATATTGCAAAGTGTGGCTCCCAGAGGGTTTGACAAATTAATGTTAGTATTTTTCAGTGGTCGGATTCTTTTATTTTTTTTTTACAATTTTTTAAAAAGTTTTACATATTGGTCTTTTTCCAGACTGTCTGTAGATGTTCTCTATTCTTAAAGCAAGGTGTTTAGCAGATCTTGGATTTAGTTAGGCTATCAAGATTTCTTTTTTGTTCTTGATATCTTAATAGATGTTATGCTACCATTGGTTAATGACCGTCTTTAGGTAACTTGCATTACTCTGAGAGGTTGGATGCTGTTGCTTTTCTGAGGGTATGAGTTCGCTATGGTCACATACTGTTATGTCAATGTTGGCTGTGGATTATTTGTCTCTATTATCTATCTTTTAATATAAATTTTTATTTGTTAATACATAGGTGTTTAATTATTTTACTCCTATGTCTCCATGTCTATATGTATTTTTGTATATAGGGGATATTCTAGAGGTACTTGCACGTCTTTTGTTCTTTTTCCCATGGAAGAATTGCCTATATGTCAATAGGGGCTAATATTGTCTTTGACTTCTGTTTTTTATATGAATGTTTTTTTCTCCATGGGGGATGGGTTTTCTCTGTGTAGTTTACAGAGCAGTCCTGACCTTGTATGGTTTGCCTGTGTTGTTCAGTGGCACGGCCACTGGGTTTCACAGCTTTGAACATGATGGTCGGACTTGAGTATATACCCAAATGATTAATGTTGAATGATCATGGGTAATATCAACCCCATGGTTTTATTGTCTAAATTTTTTTCTGTGGTTCTCTCCACAGTTATAGTGAGGTGAGACCGTCTACAGCAGTTTTATCTTATTGACACAAATGTTATTCCCATGGTTTAAATGTCTTGCGACTTTATTTTCCTTTAATCCCATTTGGGGTCCTTTATATGGTAGGGTACATTTCCAGTCTTTTCTCTTGTTCTGGACCGGGTTGGTCTTGGAGCCTTTTCAAGGTTACAGTTCACAGACCCTCCTCCAGGGATGGGATGGCTTTGACATTTGATTCTAAAGTAAGAAATCTGTAGCTAGATGTCTCTATCAGATGAAAAAGTTACTTTTCTTCGGTATTTAATTATCTGGTAGAGACAGGATCTAGCTGCATATTCCTTAACTACCATCCCATCCTCCCCGCTCTGCATACGGAGTCCTTTTGAGTATCAATTTGTTTGTTTTGGTCTTTCTCATCGTAAAAAAATGAAATAGGAGGTAGAATCCAGTAATTATTGGATTATTAGTCACAGAAAGTCAGTAATTATTTGGTAAATGAGTGTCTTTTGTTTTAGCACACTGTTCAATAGACCGTTTCTATATTTCACTCCTCATTTCATGTGTGGAAAATAGCCATGGAAGAAACTGACGTCAGTGCGTCGGCGAGGGAGTTATATGGACTCGGTCAACGTCACATCCGGTGAGCCACGTCAATACGGAATCGCCTGATGTCCTCTGCTGACGCGTAGACGTGCTGTGGAAACAAGTTTCTGGATCCATTATCGCTCCTAGGTGAGGATTCTAAAGTAAGGAATCGGCGGCTAGATCTTGTCTCTACCAGATACTGCATTAGTAAAGGTAAGTAACTTGTTCTTCAGTAAAGAACTTAGGCCATGTGTTTGGAGATCGATGCATAACATCCCCTTGCAGACGGAAACAGACTCTCACCTCATCTCGCAGTAAGGAACTGATGCATCACCTCCGCTGGAGCAAAGCACAGACACATCACCTTCCGTGTGAGTAAGGAACCTACGCATTACCTAGCCTGCGTTTAAGGAACTGACGCTTCGCTGTGCTTTTCAGCTCCTCCCCTCCCTTGTGCCTGTTTTCGTCTTGTGATTTTGCCTCATCCCAGGTACTTTGTACAAAAAGTAACGCATCCATAGTTTTATATGGACTGAACTGTTTTAAACCTAAAAGTGATATCTTGATTTAAGTAAGTTGGATTAGTGTTGTTTTGGTCTTGTTTGGTTTAGATAAAGATTGGTTATTTTTCTAAACTGGTGTAGTGTCCATTTGTAGTGTTTTCACTGTTACTCTGTGATTATGTACAAATGCTGTACACATTGCCTCTGAGATTAGCCTGACTGTAGGTGCTAAGCTACCAAGGGGATGAGCAGGGTTGACCTTAGCTGTGTAATCCCCTTATCCTGACTAGAAGGAAGGGTCCCTACTTGGACATGGTGTAAGCCACTTTGAATTAGAGACTCCCATTTCTAACAATTGCGTTTGCTGATAGTGTTAATATTATCAGTGAACACATATTGATAGTGCTGCATTATTATTTTTGTAAGGAGATCAGGGACCATCAGGATGGCATAGGCTTCGGCTAGTGCTCTTTCAGTGTCTAAATTGATTAGGATCCCTCTTGATCTTTGCATACGGTCTTCCAGACTCAGACACAGCTGGAACATGCTGTGTAGTGTGGAATATCTCAAGTAAGAGTCTCAAATTGTGTGGAGGAGGTACCAACCCACTCCACCTCATACCATTTTGGCTCCTTAAAAGACTTCTTGAGAGGTAGATCTGAGAACATGTTTTGAAAGCATTGCCATTTGGACAGTTTCCAATAAGATATTCAGTATCAAGTGAAGGACTCCAGACATGTTTTCCTTCAAGAATATACAACATAGACAACTGATTTGACCTCAAGGCATGCACCAACATAAACGCCCTCGACTTATAGCCCATATTTGAAACTGAAACCAGATTGATTTTAGAGACAAACGTCATTGTTGAAGCCTTTTACACCAAGAGCAGCGTCGACCTGAGATTCCATCTCCTTGGAATCCATAAAATATAATTGGTTGTCCTTTGAGAAAAAAACTGTTTTGGAAAAGTATCCAAAACCAACTTGACAAAAGAATATAGTGTCACAATGCCTGGCTCTGCTGTATCTTTGGGCAGAGGAACTAAACCATGCATTGTTCCAACCGACTGTAGTTCATAGCAGTATATCTGAACCTGAAGTTCTTCTACCCATTGTACATAACTAATTCCATACTTGTCCAAGTGGCTAGTACCAGTACAAGGAAGTACCTACACTAACCAGGAATGATAAATGTTGAAGCCCTTGTTGATCCAAGGCAAAACCACCTGCCACTGCCACATAGCTGAAGATCTTGGTGGTTAATCTACGGAGGTACACAGAATGCCTAGCACTCTGAACACAATCTTTTAGGAAAACCATGTTTGAGTTCTAAAAGATGGAGTTATTCAGTATTGGGGTATCTTTCATAGATTTGCATGCCTGAATCATTCCCCGTCGTCGAGATGGGAGTCCCACTGTATAATAATCGAGCAGTATCCAAATAATACAATTTTTTTTAAACATAACTTTTATTGTTTTACAGCAAACTTGCAAATTCAGCACAGTTAAGAGCCAATACAATCTTGTACAGAAACATACCTCAGTTTCCTTAGTAAGTATTCAGGATTGCCTATACAATAAACTATGCATAGATGGCCACCTAGTGTTGGGCCCGGATGTTTGCAGTTTGTTTTGTTGTAGAAAAGTCTTTGGAGTCACATGATAGGTGACTCCACCTTAGGATGATACTGTGCATGGGCATCGGCTCCATCCCCAGATTGTTTTTTCCCGCCACCGGGCTCTGATGTCTCTACAGCACTCCGTGTTGGAACCAATGTCCTTCGGCGCGCAATCCTCACCAACGTACAAAACTTGGTTTCGAACGCTTTTCCAGTCGACGCTACTCTTCTACATCGAGGATCTCTATTCCGGTCGTCGTCGATGGCCTTCGGGCCTAGCTACACACGACTCGGACCCCCACAGTGAGCGGAACTCTGAGCTACTGACAAGGTAGTCTTTTTTAATGGCCAAGAAAGAGATCTAAAGGGACAGCGGAACTACGTACCATCCCATTAGGTAACTCCCGTGAAGGCCAATAGTGAGGCACTCGCCAACAGCAACCCACTCTATTATAAACAGTAAGAAGCTGGGACCTCGCAAAATTCACAGATATCGATTGTGGCCTGACTACAAACAAATCAAATGGTCTTCAGTATAACCAATTTAACTTTGGATACTGATATGAAGTGGGGACAATAAATGTCGTATAAAAGTCAAACAGAACATACAACTGGCAGCAGCAAGTCGACGAGCCCCCAGTTGAAGTCCATATTCCGATCAGGAATTGATAATTTATCATAACCAGTGACCCTCCACAAAATTCTAGGGGCAATTGTACATACTCCCTGGTATTGACAGATATACACATGTCTTGATAAAGGTGGTAATAATGAGACACCACCGAAACGCGTCGACGCAACAAACTGTATAATTCAAGCCTCCAACACCATAATTGATATGCTGAGCTGGTAGCAATACAACACTGGTGTTATCAGATCGGAGCAAGAATATACAAATCGTAGGCAACAATTTTATGTTGTACCTGTTCTGTCTGTTCCTAATTGTGCAGGTCGCAATTAATTGTACTGTTTTAATTGTGTTTTAGATTAGGGATCTAGATCAGTCATCCCTATTGTGTTTTTAAATTATTCAAAATAAATGAATTTTTAACTTTCCTCATGCTTTTGTTGTATGTACTTGTGACATTGTAATGTTTAATATTTCATACCTGTGTTTAGTTCTGCCTCAAGGGAACCCTATTCTCTTACTTTAGCTCATTGAAAGGACGCCATTTAAAAAGTGTCCTCAATGTGGGTCAAAGTTTCCCCACACCGACCTTCATGAGGTGTGTAACCTCTGCCTCTCTCCGGAGCACGAGGCGAAAGACTGTTCAGCTTGTGCCTCTTTCCGCTCCAAAAAGACTATCCGGGACCGAAGAGCGAGGAAAACAATGGCTCAAAGATCTTCAGCTCCGATTCCCGACGACATCTTCGAGGAAGGCGTCAACGTCCCAGAACAGCACGACGTCGACAGCAGGTCCAAGGCTGAAGATTCCGATGTCGAGGACATCACTCCAGCGCAGCGGGTCGTAAGTAAGACTGTCGACCCCGACCCTTCCTCGACACAGAAGGCCCCGGTCACACCCTTGCCCTCGGGTTCGGGTGCATACTGTCACTCTGCTTTTACTGCCCCACCTTCGGGCCCGGCTAAGAAGCCAATAAAGCCTTCAGGCGATTCGAGCTCGAGTCGACCTTAACACAGTGCCGGTGCACATACCCCGGCACCGAAAAAGACAACGTCACCGACATCCAAACCATCGGCGCCGAAACATACCACTACTCCTTCGTCACTGAAACCCAGGTCAGAACCGAGCAAACCCTCTTCGGATTCCAAAAAACCATACCGGAACCGAAAAAATCCTCGGAACCGAAAAAAGCTTCGGAGCCGAAAAAGACTGATGCTTCCCCAGTGAAAGACATTATCAAGAAACCAAAACAAGCCATTTCGGTGCCCAAGCCTTCCTGCGCACCAAAAGATCAACCCCCTGCAGAGGATTTACCCTATCCAGACCCTGCTCAAAAGACTCTAGGTAAGGATCCAATCACTGGACACTTAACTTTGGCTTTAAAAAGCGATCACTGGACACACCAGCTCCAGCTCCGCATTCAAAGAACAAGGACATGGCTACCTCTCCCTTAAGACTGCCTTCCCCTTCTCTTTCACCTGTACCATCACAACATCCTACCATACCACACTATTCCCCAGCATCCTCTATCATACCAGACAGGGATGATAGCTCTGATTATATGGGGGGGGTAACATACCTGATCCAGCCACGCCCACAGGATCCACAGACCCGTGGGATGATTATACCACCCCAGATGTCCCAAATGTCCCTCAGGATGACATATACCCCTCAAGGCCTTCCCCAGCAGAAGACACTATAGGGTTTAATGCATTACTTCACAGGGCTGCACAATATCATGGGGTAGACATACATACAGACCCTGTTGAGGAAGACTTCCTAATGGATACATTTGATTACGCACAAAGGTCCTCATCCATTTTACAGATTCTTAAAGGAGTGATCAAGAATGCCCCCGAAGTCTTCTAGGACCCAGGCAGAACTCGGGTCATTAACCCTCGTATAGAGAAAAAATATAAAGCAGCCCCCTCAGACCCAGCATATATTAAAGGTCCAGTACCCCTAGACTCACTTGTAGTTTCCAATGCATGCAAGAGAGCAAACTCACAAACATCAAGTGCTGCTGCACCTCCAGATAAGGAGTCTAAGCTACTTGACGCATCAGGGAAAATAACAGCGTCTCAAGCAGCGTATCGCCAATACACAGGCATTACTAGCCAGATATGACGGCACATTACGATGAGCTAGAGTCATTAATGAGGCACCTCCCTGACAAGTACAGGGATAGAGCAAACCAGCTTATCCAAGAGGGAAAAAACATCACAAACACCTCTATTCGGTGTGCCCTCGATGCAGCAGATACTGCCTCTAGGGCAGTTAACACCAGCGTTTTACTACGCAGGCACGCCTGGCTACGTATATCAGGGTTCAAACCTGAGGTACAAAGTGCCATTCTTAATCAACCCTTTGATGATCAACACCTATTTGGACCCGAGGTAGATATATCACTAGAGAAAATGAAAAAGGATACGGACACCACCAAATCTATGGGAGCCCTGCAGTCGCAGGCTCCCAGACGTTCATTTCGTCTCTCATCCTATCGAGGTGCCACCAGGGGATATACTTCAGACACAGCTTCTACCTCGTACAAAGCCCCTACACAGTCTATTTACAGAAAAGGCTACCAAAGGGGTGGTTACAGGGGTAACAATAGCAAAGGCAAAAATAACAACTCACTCTCTGCCTCTACCCCTGGCCAATGACTCCCTTCCCCTTCCCTCTTCCCCTGTCCCATTCCACTCCTGTCGGGCGAAGACTCCAACAATACCTGCCAGCCTGGGAAAACATCACATCAGACAGGTGGGTGCTCCAAATAGTTCAATCCGGTTATTGTCTGGAACTAACATCTACCCCCCAAACCTACCATCCAAGCAGCGTCCAATGTCACAGGAACATTTAATATTGCTCAGACAGGAGGTAATATTAAGGGTGGGCGTAGTTCGCGAAGTAGCGCTACGTGAAGTACACTTCGCACTACGCGAACCTCACGTAGCACTGCGCGAGCTGCGTAGTAGCATGTTCGCACTGTGCAAGATGCGTATTCAATGATTGCACAGTGCGGACAACCATCCGGCCCTGTGCAATCAGTGCGAGCTGTAATTTTCTGCTGCTCGAGTAGATTTTTACTCGAGCAGCAGCTTTCTCAACGCGAACTGGTAGTTTCTCATTGCGAGCTTTCGCGAGCATGCTCAACCACTCGCAATGAGAAACCTGACCTCCCCGCGTTGAGAATCTCGCCTGGGATGTCATTTTGCTTGCTCGCGGTCGCGAACATGACGTTGAGGACCGCGAACAAGCAAAAAATGACTGCTGCACTACGGTACGCTGCACTATGCGTGTTAACACTGTGCTACGTGCAGCTCGCGTAGTGCGAAGTTGTGCAAACTTCGCAAGCGAAGCCAGGGTTAGGTAATATCCCTCCTGCAGAAAAATGCAATAGAAATGGTTCCAGAGCATCAGAAAAACAACGGAGTATATTCCCTATATTTCCTAATACCAAAGAAAAACGGATCTCTAAGACCCATCCTGGACCTCAGGCCTCTAAACATTTACATACAGTCGGATCATTTTCATATGGTCACACTCCAACAAGTCCTCCCATTACTGGTATTAAACAACTTCCTTGTCACTCTAGATCTCAAGGACGCCTACTTCCATATTCCCATCCATGCAGCGCACAGAAAATATCTCAGATTTGTGCTAGACGGACAACACTACCAGTTCAAAGTGCTCCCATTCGGAGTCACAACAGCGCCAAGGGTGTTTACCAAATGCCTAGCAGTAGTAGCAGCACACTTAAGAAGACAACATATTAATGTCTTCCCATATCTTGACGACTGGCTCCTAAAAGACAGCTCATACAGCCAGTGTGTGCAACACACTCACACTACTATTCAACTGCTTCACGACTTGGGATTCACTGTAAATCACGTCAAATCGTATCTGGAACCTTCGCACATACAACAGTATCTCGGCGCTACAATAAACATCCAACTAACACTAGCTTATCCCTCTCCAGCCAGGATAACAAGTGTACAAACTCTCCTAACAAAATTCAAACCGCAACACTCGCTACCAGCTCGGGTGTTCATGCAGCTCATAGGGATGATGGCATCTTGAAGTACCTCATGCAAGACTTCAAATGCGTCCACTTCAAGAGTGCCTAGCACGCCAATGGATCCAGGCTTAAGGTCAATTTACAGACCTAGAATTGGTAGACGGTCGGACTCCTCGTTCTCTGCAATGGTGGAACACCAAAAACCTTTCCAAAGGGCGACCGCTTCTAGAGCCAGTTCCTCAAATAGTCATGACAGCGGACACATCGCTCTCCGACTGGGGAGCCCATCTACTGCATCACACCATGCAAGGCAAATGGACACCACAACAAAAGCTACTCCACATCAACCACGTAAAGTTGCTAGCTGTGTTTCTAGCTCTGAAAGCATTTCAAACTCCAGTGTCAGGCAAAGCTGTCTTAGTCCGCACAGACAATGTGACAGCTATGTACTACATAAACAAACAAGGGGGGACACACTCTCTGCAGCTCTCTGTTAGCACTTCAGATATGGAGATGGGCTATACTGTTAAAGATCTTCCTCTTAGCCCAACACGTCCCAGGAGTACAAAACACTATCGCAGATCTGCTAAGTCGACAAACAGAGCAGATCCACGAGTGGGAACTTCATCTGCAAGTTCTTCATCCGTTCTTCCAAATGTGGGGACAACCTCAGATAGACCTCTTTGCCACCCACGAAAACGCAAAATGCCCAAGCTTTGCCGCCAGATACCACACCCATTGTCCTAAGGCAATGCGATATGGATGAACTGGTCAAAACTATTTGCGTACGCTTTTCCTCCTCTCCCACTATTTCCGTTGGTGGTACGTAAACTACAACAACATTCCCTGACGCTCATTCTAATCGCTCCAACTTGGGCCAAACAACCGTGGTACACCACGCTGTTGCAAATGTCTGTAGTACCACACCAAAAACTAAACCTATCTCCACGTCTATTAACACAGAACCATGGAGAGATAAGACACCCGGGCCCAGCTCCGCTCAACCTAGCGATCTGGCTCCTGAGGTCATAGAGTTTAATTACCTCAACCTTCCTCCAGAATGCATGAACATCATTAAAGAAGCTAGTCGTCCCACTACTAGAGCATGTTATGCTGCTAAGTGGAAACGCTTTGTCATATACAGCCAAAACAACCAAATAAATCCCTTCGACTTGTCTATTCAACACATCATAGGATATCTATTACACCTTCAAAAGTGTAATCTAGCCTACACGTCTATCAGACTACACCTTGCTGCTATTGCAGCATACTTACAAAATAGACAACATCTATATCTTTTTAGAGTACTAGCTATTAAAGCTTTCATGGAAGGACTCAAAGGAATAATTCCTCCAGCACCAGTATGGAACCTGAAAGTTGTTCTTACAAGGTTAACGGGTCCTCCCTTCGGATCATTACATACATGTGAATTACAATTCCTAACCTGGAAAGTAGCTTTCCTAGTAGCAATTACTTCTCTCAGAAGGGTTAGTGAACTACAAGCATTTACCATTCAAGAACCTTTTTTGCAAATGCATCATAACAAAGTGGTTCTTCGTACTAATCTTAAATTCCTTCCTAAAGTCATTTCACCATTCCATCTAA
This sequence comes from Lissotriton vulgaris, assembly GCF_964263255.1. Classification (NCBI taxonomy): domain Eukaryota; kingdom Metazoa; phylum Chordata; class Amphibia; order Caudata; family Salamandridae; genus Lissotriton; species Lissotriton vulgaris. The sequence goes on along the minus strand of NC_141689.1, from coordinate 1,380,875,242 downwards.
GTCAATCAGTTGAGCTGCCCGTATTTTTCTCGCAGCCTCAAACAGTCGCAAAAAGAGCTCTACATACCTTACACGTCAAAAGAGCACTGCTGTACTATATCGAAAGGACACAACCTTTTCGTTAAAAAAAAACCTTTTTGTGTCTATTTCACCGACACATAAAGGCAACCCCATATCAAAATCAGGGATCGCCAGATGGATTGTTACAAATGTTACCAAAAAGCAAAACGTACGTTAACAATTCCTCCAAAAGCCCACTCAACAATAAAGGTAGGGGCTTCAATGGCATTCTACACATGGATTGGTGTGGCTCACTGGTTAGAGGTGGCAGATCCGGGAGCAGAAGTCGGCCGGGACCAGGGTTCAATTCCCGACGCGGCAGGGTCGTGGACTTGGGTCAGCGGACTCGATAATTCTCGCTTCGGTGCCTACTCTAATCAGGGGTCCCACTCAGCAACTCTGGGCATTAGCATGCCTAATCTCCACAGCCCCATCAACGCCGGGGATGCCTGGCTCCACCTTGGGGACTCCCAGCAGGGACCATCCCACAGGGAAAGCCAGGACGGGTTCCCCAGCGTTATACAGCGCCAGGAAACCTACGGGTAGCAGTGCGCTTTACAAGCTCAAACATTAATTAATTAATTAATTAATTCTTAGTTAACATTCCCTTAGATTACATATGCAGAGCAGCTACACCGTACACATTCACAAAGCATTACTGTGTCGATGTGCAAACTAAACAAGCCACTGTGGGCCAGGCTGTACTAAAAACACTGTTTCAAACAACTGCAACACATACTGGTGGTCGTCGCTAGGTGTGGGTACTGCTATACAATCTATGCATAGTGTGTAATCTGCAGCTCATATGCCTCGAACGGAAAATGCTACTTACCAGTATGCATCTGTTCTTGACATGTAGAGCTGCAGAGTTACAAACGCCCACCCGCCTCCCCAGCTACGTTTATCTGTTCCAGTATTATCTTAATTAGATACAAATCACATAGACATCACTACCTCTTGTACAGCTCCATCACTTCCATAATGGCGAAAAACAATCTGGGGATGGAGCCGATGCCCTTGCGCAGTATCATCCTAAGGAGGAGTCACCTATCCTGTGACTCCCAAAGACTTTTCTACAACAAAACAAACTGCAAACATCCGGGCCCAACACTAGGTTGCCATCTATGCATAGTTTGTAACTCTGTAGCTCTACATGTCAAGAACAGATGCATACTGGTAAGCAGCATTTTCCTTCTGTTGTCTGCGGCCTTCTCGATCTTCCAGTCCTGGCGCAGTTCATGCGTGGGTGTCGCTCTTCTGTCTGTACCCAACTAACCCTAACCTCAACTAGACTACCCCCAACCACCTCTCTCCATCACCACCCTCCCAGGCGTGTCACGTTTGGAGCATCCACTACTGTTCCTGGAGGCTAATGCAATGAGTTCAGTGCAACAGGACCAACGAAAGTGCTATGGGGTCAAGCATCCCTCGTAAGGGCCGAATGCAGCTCTGTGCAGCTAAGGTAAAGTGTCTTAAAACCAACTGCTTGTTAAGCTGTGGTTTCCTCAGGGCCATCCGCTAAGGCATCATCAGCTGCGTCCTCAGAGGCCATACGTTCCAAGACTAGCCTCTCCCAAGCTTTCACCCTCTCCAACGCCTTCTCACTGCCCGTTCTACGTGCAATTTGTAATCGGATAATTCCCTCACACTCAGCCCACTTTTGGAATTCTGCCTTCCACTTATCTATACTAGGACTCTTTTTCGCTTTCCAATGGGTGGTTATAGTTCTTTTTGCCAATAGGAACCCCAAATCAAGAAATTTGCTAGTGATTTTGTTCTTTGAGGTGTGGGGAAACCAATGCAGGATAAAGTGTGCCATGGAGGGTTGTAAGTCCCTATCAGTAATATCTATCAGTAAGGATGTCACCTCCTCCCAAAAGAGGTCAAGAGATGGGCAGTCCCACAACATATGTTTAAAATCTGCTTCATCTGCTGCGCACCGTGGGCAGGACGCTGGCTAGATCTGGAAATATTTGTGCAAATGATCTGGTTTTAGATATGCTCTGTGGAGGATGTGCAAGTGCACTAATTGAAATCTCGCGTTTTTCGTACTTTTCCAGGCCCTCTCTACAATCTCGCTCCATGCTCCAGCTGGGATGTCCCTCCCCATGTCTGTTTCCCATTTAAGCTTCAGGGCTGTCATGGGGGATAGGGATTCTAGTGTCATGCGCCTATAGACATGTCACCGCTTTTATGGTGCCCGCTGCCATCACTACATATTGGCACCCCGTGGCAGTAGGTGGCTCTGTGAGGCCCATATTCCAGTGTTTACTGATGGCTGTCGTGAGGGCAGTGTATTGCAGGAAATCACCTCCTGATAGGTCGTATCGGGCCCGTAGGTCGTCAAATGGGATCAAGGCTCCCTCCTCATAAAGGTCCCCCATTATCGTTAATCCCTGTTGTTCCCAGGTCTCCAATCTCTGCCAATTGCCCCCATGTGGTAGAGCCTGGCACATCCTCAGTGGAATTTCAGGTGCATAGGGGGTCGAAATAGCCATTCTTCGCAGGTACCTGTTCCAGCATTTCCGGGCTGTGGCAAACTCCAGGGTGAGGGTTGTGGTCCCGAGCGGGAGCCGTAGCACTATGCGGGATAGTACCATCAGGGGACCCCACATCTCTCTGGGTGTTCCCTTGTCTCGGGTGGCCCTCGCCACCCACTGTGTGAGCCACTGAAAAGGGCTTCTAGGTAATAAGTTTCATAATCCGGGACCGCCAGTCCTCCCTCTGCTCGGGATCTTATGAGTGTATCTAGGGCTACTCTTTGCCTGCACTTACCCCACAAAAATGAGGTGATCATTAACCTGAGCTGTTTAAAATAGGCCACTTTAACCCAGATCGGCAAAGCCCTGAAGAAGTATAGTAGACGTGGTAGGGTCACCATTTTAAGAAGCGCCACCCGGCCCGCCACTGATAACGGCAAGGTTCCCCAGAATTCGAAGTTAGCCTTGGCCCCCCTGAGTGCCTTTCCAATGTTCCCCTCAAGAATATCTTCCTGTTCGTGATAGATAAGCGTATCTAAGTAGGGCAAACATCTATCTTCCGATTTCACCCCTTTTGTGGTCTGGGGACCTAGTCTGCCCTTGCGCACCGGTAAAAGACATGATTTTGCCCAGTTTACTTTTAAGCCAGCCAGGGCACGTGCTCAGGGCACGTAGGAAGGATTTTGCTCCCAGTAAGTCTTCACCTGAGTCTGCTAGGAACAGTATAAGATCATCTGCGTAGAGTGCAATATGGTGTATTTGCCCATAGACGTCGAGGCCCTGGTACCCCCGCCCCGATCTAGTGTGTCGGCAGGGGCTCCATTGCCATAGCAAATAAAAACGGGGAGAGGGGACACCCCTGCCTCTGAGATCACACCTCCCGTCTTGACCCTGGCGGTAGAGTCTGCATATAGGAGAGCCGTCCAACTCACGAAGTCGAGGTCAAGACCCATTTATCGCATCACATGGAACAGGTACTCCCACTCTAAGCTGTGGAAGGCTTTCTCTATGTTGATTGCAAAAATCGCGGCGGAGTCCACATTGTAGGATCCGCCTCCAATATATGTAAAAGCCTTTGTATATTAATTGCTGTGTTTCGAGTGGGGATGAACCCGGATTGGTCCGCATGTATGTGGGGGAGCAGTGAAGTGGCCAGTACCCTGCTCAGAATTTTGTAATCAAGGTTGAGCATATATAGAGGCCAATATGCTGTTCTGTCCCAAGGTTGTTTGCCTGGTTTCAATAAGGGAATAATGATCGCCTCCCTAGTGGCGTCAGGTAACCTGCCTAGTCTGTTAGCCTCATTATATAGGCGCGCGAGATGGGGGGCAAGCAAGTCAGTTTGAGTGAGCTAAAATCATACTGGTAAGCCATCCGTGCCTGGGGTTTTGTTACGGGCCATACTTTTGATGGCTTCTCGTACCTCTCTTACTTCGATCTCTCGCCCCAATAATTTTGCCACCTCTTCGCCTAGCACCAGCAGGTCAGCTTCCTGTGTGAACTCTTGTAGCTCTTCCTCAGAGGGGACTAACCAGCTGCGATAAAGCTCAGTGTAATAATCAAAGAATAGCTCGTTAATCACTTGCATTTTAAAAAAACAGGCTACCTCCAGCCGATCTCGCAGGTCCATTATGACTGAGCCGCGGCAAGCCGGAATTGCCAACTTGATCATCTAGTGCCTCCGGCCGCAATCTCCAGGTGGGAATCTTGGGGCATACTCACGTCCATTTCAACTGAGCTACGACTGGATTGTGGTCAGAGATCGTCCTGGTGAGGTATTCAATGCTGCTGATCTCCCCATGGGCGTCCGGTGAACATAAAAAGGCATCGAGGTGGACATGCAACTCATGGAGGGCGGAGAAAAAGGAGTAATCTCGGGCCAATGGGTGTTGGGCCCGCCAGGTGTCCATCCCCATTTCTGTTGCCAATTACGACGCGCTTCTGCTAGTTTGTGCGCCGGCGCATTAGGGAGGGGGGGGGGGGGGGGGGTGAGAGCGATATAAGGTGACATCGGCAATACAATTAAAATCGCCCCCCAGTAATAGTGACCCTGTGAGGGCAGTCACTAGTTTGCGTGATAATAGGGAGAAGAATGCCGGTGGATCAGCATTAGGCGCATATACACGTCCCAATGTGAGGTCCCTACCATGTAACTTTCCCTGTACTACCACATATCTGCCTTCAGGGTTAATCATTTGTGTTATGCATTGGAATGGGACACAGCTCTTATCCATATCAGGACACCTCTCGTGTATGCAGAGTATGCAGTGTAGAAAACCTGACCCCTCCAGCGGATCAGTAATGCTTTCCCCTCCTTTGCCTGGAAGTTGGTTTCCTGAAGGAGTGCAATTTGAATGCCCCTACGGATCAGATAGGAATGTATCTTGTGACGCCTAACCATAGAGTGCATACCCCGTACATTCCACGATAGACCTGTGTAACCTAATGGGGGTCCCATTGCATGTAGTGACATGGAAGAGGTTTAAAAATACCCTCCCCCGCGACACGCCTGGGTCCCCTTAAAAAAAAAACAAGTAAATCGTCCCCAACTCCCCCTCCCCAGGACAGGCAACCAACGTGGTAACCCCATCCAAACTATGGTAGTTCCAACCAAGGTCAAGTATCCAAGTAGGGGGCTGACACCCGCTAACTACCTCGTGGAGGCCTCAATGTATGCCGCCTCCCCAACAGTTGGTCCAAATCAAAATTAACCCCCCTTCCCGTTTCGGTTGCTTGTTACCTAAATGTCCATGTGGGCTTCCGCCAGTCCAGAAAGGTCAGACCCTTGAAGCAGGAACATCTGACCCGAACTGGCCCGCACAGCGCACTGCAGGTCGCTCATCGCAGCCGAGGTCATCGGCCGATCGGGGCGTGATCCTCGGCATGTCTGCCCCCAGGCTCTCGCTGTCACTGCGGCACAGGGAGGTCTCTGACCCGCTGCCATGATGTGTGCTCCCACCCGGCGAGGAGCCCGGGCTGGACCGACTGCGTGACACCACGGCCTGCAATGCCTTGCGCCATTCGAGGCTAAGTTCCCTGGCTGAAGGAGCCTTGGCGCTTGCCCCCGACCCCCGCGGGCTTCGTTGCGGGTATCTTGAAGCTGGGACTGATCTAGTTAGTGGGCAATCTGGTTTCCAGCCAGTCCCATACCTCTTGCGGTGAATTGAATCGTGTTCCCGCTGGGTCCGCTACCCTGAGTCGAGCAGGAAACAGCATTACGTATGCTAGGTTCAGTTGACGTAGCTTAGTCTTGACAGCAGTGTATGAGGCCCTGTTTCGTTGGACCTCTCTCGTAAAGTCAGTGAAGATCATGAAATTACTGTTCTCAATTTGGAGAGTTCGTTTTTGACGGGCACATTGTAGGATGTGATCTCTGTCCCGAAAGTGCAGCAGTCTAGCTCCCACTGGCCGGGGGGGGGGAGCTCCTGGTTTCGGCTTTCTCGATGGCACTCTAGGACCGCACTCCAGGGCATAGAAGGGAGACAGACCCTCCAAGACCACCTCGAGCCAATATTCCAGGTAGCTGACCTTGTCTTCCCTTTCAAGTTTTCTGGTAATCCGGCAACGCAGATGATGTTCCGTCGCGATCTCCCTTCACTATCTTAGGCACACATTTCCAGGGTTTTCACCGTAGCTTCCAAGGTGGTTAGGGATCAATGCATCTCTTGCACTTTGGTTGGAAATCCACATAACTCTTTTTCAGCGGATGTCACCCTGTCTTTGAGCTTTCCATGATCATCCTTTAGTAAGCTCAGGTCTGTGCTAATGGCATTGATATTCCCCTCCAGTGCCTCTCTGGAGGCCGTTATGGCTTGCATTATGTCACTTACTGTAGGTTTCCTGGTAGTCGGCTCCCCTTGCGCATCAGGGGCTTCCTCATCGTCATCTATGTGCGGGTCAAGAGCATCCACGCTGAGAGCTGTGAATGCCCGCTTATTCTGTGTCCTCCCCATCTTGGGTCTTCCCCGCGCAAGCCGGGCGACCGGACGGGCACCTCAGCCCATGGCCGAAGTGCGTCCCAGGACCTCAGCTTCAACAGGTGAATTCCCTGGGGCCTTGCTCCTTCAGCCCCCAGTGTAATCGGCGTTCTCCCGTCAGGCAGGCACCTCCTCCCTCCTGTAAACGTGCAAACCGTTGGGGCCCACCGAATCGTCACCTCACTCATCTGCCCAGGTCTCCCCAAAGCAGATTTCTATACCACAGTAGTACACAGTTCCTCCTCTGTGTGGTGACTGGTACCTGGCCAAACAGTTAGCGTTGGTATGCCCCTCTCCGGGAGTACTACTCGCGCTACTCGCCCCTCCGCTGCACTTCTTCCGGGCCAGCGAGTCGTCTCCCCGGGCTCAGCCCTGCCCTCACTTGTGCTGCAGAATCTTTAATTCATGGCGCTCTCTGTTCCCTACCATCACTGGACCCTGCTAGTTCTCATGGAAAAGTCCAAAGCTGGAAGTGCACCAGGTTCCCAGTCCCAGTCCTCCCTGGTTCTCACAGCCCACCAGCGCTGGCAAAATAAATGTTAGTTACATTGTCACGAGGTCCACCCACTCAGGCCTCAATCAAAGTCTTCCTCACAGGTCTCATTGTAGCGCATTGCAGCCCAGACCCCTTTTGCACCGGGCTGCCATTAACTACCAATATCGCACAGTCGGGAGCACGGGGCTTTAAGGGAGATTCAGCTCCACTCTACAGCCAGCTCTCCACGATCGACACTCCCAGCAGTTCTCCAGTGGGCAGGCCGTTCACCTCTGCTGCGTTTAGCCCCCATCCCCCCAGCCCGCGAGGCTCGAGATAACACTCAGCTGTGGGCCAGTAGTGGGCTCAGAACGATCATGGGCGTTTGAGCACTCTCACTGCCCGGCCGCCATCTTGTGCCAGGCGCCACAGCAAGGTGGGGAAACACTCGTGCAGCGCCTGAGGACATCCGAGCCCCACTGCACCTTAGCTATATGCCAGGCAGTCCAGGTGATCTCCTCCGGCTTAGGCCTGCCCCCCGTTCCTCAATCGCCTCTCGTTAGCTCCTGTGAGTGGGGAGTCACTGCCCAGCCGCCATTATGCAACCCAGTCCAAGGCCAGGAAGAGGGCCGCCCGCTCCGCAAACCAGATTACCCCCTCAGCAGTGTCACTTCGTTCCTACAGACCCCCAATAGCGCGACACCCCTGGGCGGGCAGCGCAACGTAGTTACCTCCGTTTTGGCCGCTCAGGCGCTGTGTTGCGAGTACGCCGCAACCGTTGTCATCATTTCGGCACCATCTTAAAGTCAGGCCTGCCGGGCCGTGCAGTCCCGGGGGTGCTGTTAAATCTGTTATCTCGGGCTCCCGACGCCGGCCCCAGCGTCTCGAAGGCATGCAGCTCCGGTCTCACGGGATCAGGATGGCTTAGGTTGGGGAGATGGCGATTGGACCTCCTCAGCTCGCGTCCGTCTCCATCGGCTGCTAGCCTCCGTACACTTGCCCCCCAATTCCAAATAATACCATAGGATATAATGGGCCTGAGCCATGCTGAAATAGCCTATCTCTGTCTTTTTTTAAAAAAAGGACCAAATGTTGAATACCATTAAATCAATGGGGTATCACCCACAGAATCAAAGGACCTGGGTATGAATTAATATAAAGAAAACAATGGTCCTTGACTATCAATCAAATAAACCTTATATGGATATCATTTCTAATTAGGAAATGCAATTAAATCTGCATACTTTGACTCAAGCAAGGTGGGGGAGATATATTAGATTTGACACTGATTTTATACACATTGAATGCAAGGAGAAAACAGTACCCAAAATTGATAAGTATAGCCTAAAAACAAAACGAAAAAGATTGTAACCACACTCTAGGTACTTGTACTACCAAAATTTACATATTTATTTACAATTTCATAAAACAATTATAATCATAAACGGCGCAAAGACTATAAAAGTATAGTCAGTGAGAAGGAAAGGGTGCTCAAGTGTTTAGAAGAAGGAAGGAAAGCAATTATAATGTACAATTCTGATATTTACAAAAAACCAAAGCGGGAAACCTTCCGCTATTATGTAGGCCTGTCCACAAAAATTGGAGGGGGAAAGGAATTGGGACAAGATAGGTACAGGCACACAAGTTGAAAAGCGTCGACGTTTCGACCCTAGTGCTCCTAGGGTATTTGGGGCCTCGGCTGCGGGTACTTGAGCACCCTTTCCTTCTCACTGACTATACTTTATAGAGCTACAGACCATTCCCACGAATGGGAACTTAATTCCACTTGGACGGAGTATTTGCTCTATGGAGGAAACAAACTCTGGACCGGTTTGCTACGAACATCACCAAAT